>NW_018108542.1:40808-43610 GCF_000183805.2 Loa loa
ACCTTTTATTTGTCCTTTCTTTTTTTTTTTTTTTTTATTCTAGCTTTGATTATTCCATTCCATTCGTTATAGCATTAACAAAACTTTTTCACAATTTTATTTCACTTTTTTAGCTTTTTTCCTTTCATTTTTATTTTTTTTATTTTTAACAAATTGATAAAAATTATTTGCAAAAAATAAACTTTTTTCCATAAATTATTTAATTTTGTCTTGGAATAATGCAAAAATTTCGAACATTAATTTATTTTCATGTAAAATTAATATTTATTTACCACATATAAATCTTTGTTTCATTATGCAAATGTTAAAACCAAATTGATGTATTTCATAAGGACATCCTGTTTTGATTTATTCATTCATAAACTTTAAGTGAGTCCAAAATTAATAAACACAAGAGAAGGCGAAACAAGGAAAGCTTTAGTTATCCGTCAATTTTAACATTCAAATTTATCATATGTCAGCATTATTCTAATAAGCAAACGTAATTTTACTATTATTACTATTACTACTACTATCATTGATACCACCTGTCCTTATTTACGACTATAATAAATGTATACCTGTAGTAATTACAATAAAAGATCATCCTTTTTGGAAATTTAAAAGGATTAAAATTTTTCAACCAAAAAAATATTTTTTTTGTTGTGACAAGTGAAAAATTTCTTGTCTAATTATTGATTAAGCCAGTCGTATCTTCATATTTCTCATTTCATAGGTGTTAAAATTAGCTAATTAATTAATTTGCTTCTTTAACTTACCTCTAATCTTACAACTTTTGTTTTAAACGAAAAATCCCTTTACATCAAATCTTTTAACTTTTTGATCATTTACTTCATAAAAGAACAATAATATGTATTGAACAAGTGATGGGCATAAATTTTTTGGAATAATCAACTGATAATATTATTGATAAGTGGGCTTGATGATAACAAAAATAATTTATTACATTTTTTTATTATCATTTGTAATCTCTAAAAGGAGAAGGAGAATGTTATTGTTATTATTTTTGGTTAGGATTACCAGATTTAAAAAAAAGAAAAAAGAAAAAAAAACATGGCCTATTCCGGATATTACGAAATTTCATCATACCTATTTGTCGAGATGATTTCATGTAAAAAAAGAGTTGAGAAATCCCAATCGAATAATTTTTATTAAATATTTGAATCGATCAATCATAAATTCTCAAATTCTCTTTTATCTTATCTTAGATTGATGCATTAGATAAAGCTAGCATGCTTTAAAGCTTTCAAATAATAAGCATAACGGAAACTTGATGATCTTACAATCCTTTTAAATTTGCTCTTTTCTTGAATTGATTTTTCATCCTTGTTATTATAAATAATTACAGTAAAAATTCCTTATAATTTATCGAATTTTTAAGTTACACAAATATTACCACATTGAATCTATTACGTATTTCACCATAAATCAATTCTTTTTTTTTAACTTTAATTCTAAATGAATCCTTAATTATATATATATATTTTTTTCCTTGCCTTAATGAAGATTCACCTTTATTTTGCAATTATGAACTGTTTTATTTTACTTCTTTTTACAAAATTTTTACTTTGTATTTTAATTTTTTTTTTACTTTGCAATTATTTTAATTATTTACTTCAATTATTTATTATTCATTTAATCACTTATAATTATTTATTTATACTTAATTATTTACTTTCACAACAAGAATTATTCATTTTTGTATGATCATGTATATTAGAATTAATTATTTGTGGACAAACTTTTTTGATACTTGACAATTTCCGATTAATTAATTATATCATACTGAAAATTGGAATCACATAAAAATCACTTTTTTTTCCAATAACATTTTATTATTTATTCAGCATTTTACAACAAATTTCCTCAACTCTGTTACATTTAATAGCAATATTTTATTAGTAATTTGCAAAAAATCAATAACAAATAAACGGTTTTAATTAATTATGCTTTGACATCATTAGGTCATGTTCTTGGGATGAATCATTCCTGTGATATGATAATCTGTGCAAAGTTAACATTATCAATTTACTGAAATAGTATTTGCCTACTTTCTGCAATACTAGTAGCAAGTATTTATCATATTAGTTAATGACAACAATTAATTATGCAGTAGAGAGGATACTAAAATTAGGAAGAGACAAACGACATTTTGCTTTTTTTTTTTTGCCTTTTTTTTCCTTTTTATTGTTTGAAATTAGTCGGAGTTTTTTCAAGCTTTCATATTTTTGAAGCCATTTTAGTGAAACATAACAAATTCGATTTTTTCATTAACATCATTATAAATTTAATAACTGAAATCTTGAATTTCATTCCGGAAATTGATAATACGATCGTATCACAACCAAATTGTACCACTAACCCCATATAGCAGCAGTATGCAATCCATGAAATTATCCCAGTGATTTATTTCGCTTTTATTGAAATCATTATATTTTATGATATTTGATTCCTAATCATTCCTTACATCTATTTGCTTATTTAAATTCAATCCTAAAAAGGAGGAAAATAATTTGAAAAGTTAGAATAATTAGAAAACTTAAATTTGAATTAAAATCAAATTTTACAATTCGAATAATTGCACGTGTATGTATATTGTTCGTTTCTTTCTATAAGCTAATTATTTTTATTGAAAGGGGGAGAGAGGGGGAGAAAAGAGAGGGAGGGGAGGAGAGAGAGAGAGGAGGAGAGAGAAGGGGGGAAAAAAAATAAAAATGTGGGAATTTGAATCATTTTTATCCATCCATACAGGGAATAAAAATGATATAATTTGGTTTCCAAATTGTTGCTCTCTCACAAGAA
>NW_018108542.1:43872-49323 GCF_000183805.2 Loa loa
TAAAAATGATATAATTTGGTTTCCAAATTGTTGCTCTCTCACAAGAATGATTTGCTTTCTTTCTCTTTCTCTTTCTCCCTCTCCCTTTCTCTCTTTCTCTCTCCCAGTATTGATTAGATCGGAAAAGATCTAACTCATTAATAAAAAAAAAAAAGCAAAAGGAACAAAACAAAAACAACATATATTTGGACAATTTGAAACGCTAATTTTAATATTCGAAAAATTAAAATTTGAAATCAATGAATTGAAGTGGGAAAGAAATATTTTAAATAAATCAATTATTTCTGAAACAAATAAATAATATTAATGCATGAGAATTAATAAAATGATGAGAAAAAAAAAAGCCAAAAACGATATCCTTTCATCAAATATTAATGGAATTTATCTGAAAGGAATGAATTTCGATTAAATATTACACGCGTATGGTACTTATGGATGGTACCATTCATTTATTCCTCTTTCAACTTCAACAGGAAATTCCCTCAAGAATAGCCGGATCAATTTGATTTTTTTTTTTAAAGATTTTTTACTAAATAACATACCTAAATTATTTTCAAAAATATCTTTGCTCTTTATCCTATAATACGTGAAAGAATTTTCAAGAATATTTTTTTCTCTATTGGTATAATTCCAAGAAACATTTCCCAGCACCATTTTCTATCTATATTGGTATAATCACAGAAAACATTTTCTCGATAACACTTTGAAATTATATTTAAAAAATAATCTTAAAAGTCATTATAATTTCAAATTTTTTTTTCCTCTCCAACCATATATGAGGAGTTCTTATAATAATAACAATAATTGCTATTATTATTTTATATAATTTACTGAATACTTTCTCTTTTTTTTTTCTTTTTTGATTATTTGTTAATGTTTTTAGGCAAGAATAAAAGGGATATTGATTGAATTTCTAAAAAAGTTCAACCAATTATTATTCAATGCTAATAATTTCTATTATTTATTGTTAAACTCTTTTTTTTAAATTTAATGTTAAAATTAAGGGAGCGGAAAAAAGGTTTGAAATGAAATGAAATAAAAAAAAAAGGAAAGTCAGAAATTTAGCAAAGCATATCAATTATCATTTTCAACTTTTCCCACTCTTTGTTCCATATTCCGGAACATTTGGAAATATTGACAGTTGGTCATATTAGTACCCCAATTTTTCCGTTCCTTCTTTTCACATTCCGGAACATTCGGAAATATTTGCAGTTGGTCATCAGTCTTAATTTTTCTGTTCCTCCTCCTCATATTCCGGAACATTGGGGAAATATATTTACACATGGGAAGAAGCTATTCATTCCAGTTCCATTCATTCAAATTAAATTTATTTAGCTAATCATGCATATTTTACCATTTCCTTTTTTTTCCCCCTCCCCATCCATTAATTTGATCTAATTTTGAGATGATTTGTAAGGCTTTATGGAATCCGTTAGATTTAAGAGTTATCCTAAAAATTCCGAAAATACTTGCATTCAGAATCCATTTTATTTTCTCATTTCGATTCTTTACTATCTTTTATGGATTACAAATGAAATATTGATGGTTATAAGAAGAAATTCATTTCACATTTTATTTCCTCTTTTTTTTTTCATTTTTTTTCTCCCTACTCTTAAGCTATTTTCAACTGTAATTGCTAATTAAGAGATATTCGGAGAAGATCAATGAAAATTAATTCATTAGTGATAGTTCATTCTATGTCACAAAAATAAAAAGTTTTGATCATAGAAGAGATTTATTTTGATATGAATTGTTGATAATAATGAAAATTCCATTAATTAGTCGCCACATCGATAATATTGAAACGCGACGTTTCTTCTTTTTTTTTTTGTTTAAAAAGAAACAAAACTACGGTTATTTAAAATTTTACTAGAAAATATTTCTCAAATTTCGCCAGAACAAAAAATGAAGAAAAAAACAAGCGAAAAAAAAAGAAAGAAGAAGTAAAAAATTAAATCATTTTATCCTTCTAAAATTCTTAGAAATTTTCATTCTTTATCAATTCATAAGAAAAAAAAAGGAATGAAATAGAAAGGAGTAGGAAAAGGAAAAGGAAAAGGAGAAGGAATTATTCATTCTGCCTCCTTTAAAGGCATCCTTTTTTAAAGCTGTTTAAAAATGGAAATTTGTTTGAAAATAGCATTTTTCTCAATCTTCTAAAATCTCATTCATTCAATATCTTCCTTTTTCATCTTTTATTTTCCTTCTTTTTTCATGCTAATAATTAAAATAATTTATTCAAAACATTTTTTTTTTTTGTTTTTAGAAATACGATTTATACGCACTCTTTCACTTCCACCCCGTCTTTCCGCTTTTCCCGCCATTCAGTATGTCTTTTTTTCGTTACTATTTTCTTTTTTTTTTTCTTTATTGTTTTATATCAATCAGGAATAATGTAAAATTGAAAATTTTTTCAAACTACAATTAACAGTAGATTTTATTGATTTTCTTTTTTTTTTCACGAAACATTCCACTGTAATATTTCATAATAATCCCAATATTGTTAAAGAATTCGGAAGCTAAAATAATGGATTTGAAATTTTTAAGCAAATCAAAGAAACGCTAATCATATGCTAATTGATTATGTTAAATGACCCAAATCATCAACAATCTTAATATCGTGATATTACGATTGGTATTATGAGTCATTTTCAGGATATATATATATATATATATATAATTCATATAATAGCAATCGATTAGGTTATCACCGATAGATCTCTCACATTAAAATATCGAATAATCTTAATGATATATAGGATTATTATCAACCTGATCCTGATTTCGAACTGATTTCCAATCAACAAAAATGTTGGAATAAGTAGGTTTTATAAAGTAGTAGTGATTTAATAAAAGAAAAAATGTGAAAAATTAAAAAAAAATTGAAAAAATAGAAAAAAAAATTTAATAAAAGAAAAAATATAGAAAAAAAAAATTAAATTAGGAAATTTTTTTGTTGCCATTACAAATAATTTTATTAAATAAAAAGAAGTTTAACTTACTTTTAGCAATAATTGAATAATTTATTTAAAAAATTTATAAACACTAATAATAATTTATATCATCAAATGCTGTCGTTATTTCGAAATGATAGGATTTTAAAATATCAACGAATATTTTAAAATGTTGCAAAAATTTTTCCATAAAATTATCTTTTCAGATCGTTATTTTGCCAATATTTTAAAAGCACTTCATTTTTCGTTTACTTCTTTTACCTTTCCATCTTACATCCTTCAAAAATTCTTTCTTTCAATTGTTTGCTTGTTTGTTCTGTTGTAATTATACAAATAGTTTAAAAAAAAAAAGAGAAGAAAAAAAAACCAGGCAAAAAATTTAACTTTTTATAAAATTGATTTTTGCATTGTATCTATCGTTTATTACATGTATTATATCAAAAAATTGTAGATATTTTTAATTAATAATTTCAATAAATAAATTAAGAAATTAGTTATTTTTTCATTTTTTTAATTTTTTATCTATTAGATTATCCTGTTAAAAGTATTCTTAAAAATTGCTTTAAAATTATAGCTATTAACAGTAAAATATTTATTTAAAAAAATTCTACCATAAATTGATTTTATCATAATGTTTAATTTTTTTTTTCTCTGAACACGAATACTTATTAGTATCAATATTTCAAGAAACTTTCTAAGAATTTGTTTATTTTACAGTCTTTTCTTATTTGTTAACCTCTTTTTTTTTTCGATTTTTAAACTTAAGTAATTTTTTTTTCTCTTTTTATTGGTACTTTTGGGAAGAGTATCAATTTTTTATTTTTTATTTTTAAATTGATTGAGATATTTAAAAAGGAAACTTATGAATAACATTCAGATATATGGAAGTATACTTTGATAACAAGCTTAATCATCAGTCATTGATAATCGAATTTCTAAAAATTTCCCCAATTACTTCAATAGTTATTTCCCGATTTACATGAATGATTCGTTTCATTACAATTTTTTGCCTATCATTAGTCGATTAATTAATTAATGAACGATCGGTCATTTATTTCCAAAATATTCGAAATACAAACGTGGTACTACATAGAAATGAACAAAAAAAAAAAAAAAAAATCAAATGTTAATTAACAAGGATTGTAATCAAGTAGTAAGATGACAGACAAATAATAAAATTTTAAAATAGTAAAATATGTTTTTCCTTTCTTTTTTCATATAAACTCCTTTTTCAATGTATATTTTATTCATTTTTGTTCGATTTTTAGTTTTTTTTTAATTTCAGTTTCAGTACATTTTTGAAGTAATCAATTCCTTTGAATCATTCTATTCTATTTTTATTTTTCATTCTAAGACATTTTTAAAATATTAATTCTATTACAATTCTTTTGCACCTTTTTATTCTATTCAAATCATTTATTTTTTTCCTTTTTCCTTTTTTTTTGTCCTAAATTCAATTCATAATTCTTTATTCATCATTCTTCTTCTTCAGTCGATGGCGGAATGTGAAATAAATAATTTTAAATGATATACATGAATGATACGCTAACATGCAAATTGATTTTATTTTTGATAGGTTTGCTTAGCCACTTGTTACGATTCATTATTTTTGTTAAAAGGAGAAAAGAGAGAGAGAGAGAGAGGGTGAAAAAAAAATAACTAGGATCGAGGGAATTTTTCGAATCATAAAAAATCGTTCGTAAAGTTTTCAAAGAATTAGAGATTGAAATTATTGATAAAGTTTAATTAGAATATTTATTGGTACGAAATTTCAATCATTCCAATAAATATAATTGAATATTTTAATGTTTTTAGCCTATAATAATAATATTTTTTGGAAAGTGTAAAATTTAAAAATTGTTTTTCTTCAATTTTTAAATTTAAAAACTTTACGAACAATTGGTATAATTGATACGAACAATAAGCATGCAATATAATTGAACATAAATTCATTGAAATTGATGAAGAAGTCGAATTTACATGAAATTTTCAAGAATATTATCTTTACTGCCTACTTCAATATTATTCAACAATTTTTTTTTTTTTTTAACCTTTCCTTACTGATAGATTATTTGTTTCTGGTAAATTTGCTGTTGTGAATGTTAGTTCATTAAAAAGAAAAAAAAAAGGTTAATTAAATGATAATTCATTAAAATGTCTTTGTTAAGGATAATCTTAGATCATTCCATTTGATTTTATGTGAAAAAAAAGAGATAATATTCAAATTTCATAATTTATGGATTATCCAAACTTTGAAAATTTATCTTTTGCAAAAAAACTTTTTGTTTACCAATTCTATCGTATGCATAATACAGCCTGCTAAATTAAACCTATAGCTTATTTACATTTACTTATCATCTCTTTAAAAACAAAAAAAAGTATGTGAATTACTGGGTTACCTATCAGTTATTTGAATTACTGGATTACCTATCAGTTATTTGAATTACTGGATTACCCATCAGTTATTTGAATTACTGGATTACCTATCAGTTAATTG
>NW_018108542.1:49772-51449 GCF_000183805.2 Loa loa
ATTACCCATCAGTTATTTGAATTACTGGATTACCCATCAGTTATTTGAATTACTAGATTACCTATCAATCACGCTATTAATAATTTATGTGTATTTATCTATAAATTATATCTCAAATAAATAAACGTTTTTAGTAGCATAATAATGAATTTTTTGGTCTACACATAAATAATAATTACCCGACACCAACTCTATCAGATAGCAAATAATAGTTTATTTAAATATTTAATCAATTTTATACTAAATACTCCACTCTATTGTATATTTTATATCTTAGAGAAATTATTATTTCAATTATATCTCATATAAAATATTATAGTACCATTTAATTGCTAAATTAAATTAAGCAATAAATCCTTTGACAGTTGACATATCTTTCCCATTTGGATACCATTTTTGTTTGTCTCCTCATAATCCGAAACATATATTTGCCAAATAATTTCTTTCATCTTCTCCTCTACCTCCTCATTACTTTTCCTCTTTCTCTCTCTCTCTCATTCTTCATATTTACAAGTACTTCCTGAATTCTTCACTTTAACAAATTTATCTTCATCATCTCTTCTTGTCATATCAGTTAAGCTAATATTTGTTGATGACAATAAATTGTACAACATTTATCTGTTGTACAGATTTTCTTTAATTTATCTCTCAATTACTTTTTGAACAATTACAATCTCCTTCCTATTCCTATTGTATAACGTATATTTGATTTACAACGAAAAATGTAAACAAAGAAATTGATGATTCCATTTTCAAATTATTCACTATTTCATTTGATTTATCTATAGTGACCATAAGTATTATTAAATAAAATAACCATTGAAATATTTCTCTTAGCTTATGTTCATTTTAAGCTAAATGATATACATTACATTAAATTTTTATCGAAAAGATAAAAATTTAAAAAAACGACTTCGAAAAGAAATCGTTTTTTTTTCCCTTTTTCTCTCTCTCAAAAATTAATAAAAATTCATTTTCAAACATTAATATACTATCGGATAATTGAATATTTGAAATAATTTATCACTCTTGTACTTGAATATTTTTAATTTAACTTTTAACTAAACTTTTTAAATTGATTTAATTAATAAATATTACTAAAATAAAAGAAATATGATTCAATTTGATTGTATTATTGAACAAACATTTTCAATATAACCCTTATTATTTGCTGATTTCTTTCATCCTTTTTCCCACAATTCATTATGATATATCTCTCCTGTATTATAATTAGAAATAATCATGATGGTTTTTTCTTTTTTTTTGTCTATTCTACATTGTCATCTAAAATATCCTCTTTGTCCAATCATTTTAGCTTACAATCCTTTCATGCTAACAATTAAATTAAAATATCTATTGTTATGAGACTTCTCACATCTTCACCCTTTCATTCTTCTTTTTCTCATTATTTTAAGCAAAATGAAAATCATTCTCATTCATTACAAACTATTTTATTATTATCTTTTATCAATTATCAAATAAGATTAATCATTTATCGAATTAATATCAATTTTCAAGAATTTTAAATTCATTGTTTAACAAAATTTCGAACTATTAAATTTAAAATATATTTCTTTATTCCATTCATTTTTATATTATTATTTCATTTATTTCTATAAAAAAAAACGAAAAAAGTAGGAAAGAGGGAGAGAGAGAGAGGAGAGAGAGGAAGAAAAA
>NW_018108542.1:52153-55043 GCF_000183805.2 Loa loa
AAAAAAGAAAGTTGCATCATGATAGTATTAGAAATATTTATTTGATATAAATATGAATTGAACATCAGTTGAAATTAATTGAATTACTATAAATGAAATTGGATGAAATTGAATTCCGTTTCAAATTTCTCAACCGAATTTTTTTTTCATCAAATATGACAAATTAAAACTATTTAAAATCATTAATATGTAATTCATATCTTCAAAGATTTGGTAAAATTGTAAAAATGTAAAAATTGCAAAATATTTTAAGCAGATTTTAAATTGAAATAGCCATTAGTTTTTCTTTTTTTTTTCGCTTGTAAAACTTTGTCTAAGTACCATTATAGTATACAGGATATTCTATGAGCTTAAAATTATTGCATATCAGAAAACCGGATAAAAATTCCGAAATAGGGTAGTATTCTACCGTCGTAAGTGGAAAAAAAAAAAACTAAGCATAAGCGGTGACTAAATACTACATAAAAACATCTTATCTATCTATCCGGTGCATCATTTTCCTTTTTACATTCTTGAGTTTTACTGTAAACATTTTTCTTCTTTTTTTTTTTTTTTTTCCTATCAGCTAACATTCCTTTTCTTTTTTCTTTCTCCTCAATAATTTTACCGGTTTCTTTTGAAGCACCAAATAGGTTAATTATGAAGTTAATTCCATTTCTCCTAAAAAATAAAACTTAATCTACATTTTGGTTAAAATATCTGCTTTAGTTTCTTAATGTTAACCTAAAAAATTCCGGAATTCCTTAAAGTAATTGCTAAAATTAGGCCTATATATTACAAACTAAGACAATAATAATTTTAGATAAAAATTTTAAAAAATGTCGAATGGTAGGGAAATAAATGATGAGTGAGTGTGGGAAAAAAAAGTAACGGTGACATTCGATATGAAAGATTTTATGGTGAGGAAATCGGATCCGGTAAATGCTTCTTTCAATTTTCTTTCTCTTATGGGATAATGAACCAACAATAATGCAACTAAAGGATAAAAGTGTAAGGTCTCTCTTAAATTTAGCATTTATTTTGTGAAAACTTATTGCATTGTTTAATATAATTCCGGATAATTCGTTATATTGTCAATTTCAGGATTAATTTGAAAAATGTATCCAGAAGGTATCCAGGAATGAACTATTTGTTGTTATAGTTTAAACAAATTTCTTTCTCCTTCATTGTCCATTGTCCTTATTCCATCTTCATCAACTTCAATCATTTCTCATATTTGGACAATAAATGTTGTTAGTATCTTGAAATTTTCCCTTATTGAACTTGAAATCATTATCAAATTTTAAATGATGAACGAAATTATCCCAAATAACTTCATTATTCTCTACTGTTTTACTCTATTTCATATAAATTTATACAATTTTTCCAAATATTCAAATTGTTATATTAATGACATCCTTTGATAAAGAGAGTTGGTTTTTGTTGTGATAAGATAAAAAGAATGCCAGAGGAAACTTCAAAAAATTCTCTGATATCAGATCATTAACATTCGATAACTGATTATTATCGAACTTGATCGGTCCCTTATCGATAGCTATCAAAAAAGTAGTTTGCAGTTTGTTTCTCCGTTAAAAATTTCACATTTCAATGCATATATCAAACTTGCAGTTAACATGCAGTTGTCCATTTCAATATGTTTGGGTGTGGTGACATTTAGATGCAAGCTTAGTCATTCAAAATAATCACAACTATCTGTACATTTATTTATCTGTATGATAAAAATGATAACAGCTATCATAATAACATGTTTTGCTATTTACACTTACATTCTTATATTAGAGAGATGAATGTAGCATCATTTGTAGTAAAATTGAAAATTAAAATGATATAAAAATGATTTTCGGAATATGAGCTAGACGCTACTATTAACGCAAATCATTTGGAATGATAAGGAATGAAAGACTCAAATTCATTATCTTCATCATCCAATAACATACTATAAAATAACTGTAACAGATTGTGATCATAAATACTTTGTGGAATGTGAAATTAAATTCGAATTTAAATTAGTAATGGAATAAATATGAGGGATGAATTAAGGAGAATTAAGGGAGAGTAGGAGTAAAAAGACTTCAAAAAAGAAAAAAAAGAGGAATTATAGACTAATAGAGGGAGAGACAAGGGAAATTGAAGAGAGTTAAGCTTTGGGTGACATGAAAAGAAATTGTTATTTTAAGATAAATTCCATGTCAATGGTATACAGGTCAATGGTATGCAGTAAGGAAGAGGATAAAGAGGAGGAAAATGATGTTGTGATCTATACAGATCGTGAAGTGTCTGAGGAAAGAGCTAAAGAAGTTGAAGAAATGGAAGGAGGAGGGAGGGGTTGACCTAATGAACGTTGAAACGAGAAGAGGGGACAATTGACAATTGCACCAAGAACATGCTCAGAAAGAACATCGTTAACAATTGATGACGCATGCCAGATGTTACAAATACAGAGGAAGGAGGAAGCCTTAAGCTTGTCCTCTTAACATCTTCTATCCATCACTGACCACTTCCAAAATACTTTCTTTAATAGATTTACTCCCTTATAATTACTAATAACATCTTTAATGATAATAAATTAACTTCTAATTATCAATGATATTTAACTTTTTTTAAAAAAAAGAAAAAGAAAAAACTTTTTTTTTTTTATAAAATAAATTCTCTTATTAGTGGTAGTCAGATGAGAAAGGATGTATAAAGAGGCAGTATGATATGTTTTCATTCCTGAAAATTTTCTAATTAAGATAACAGGAAATTAACGCAAAATTGATGATTTATTTACGGAATAACTAATGTTTTGTTGCTATTCTGGATCACTATTTCGATAACTTTTCCGGATACATTTCCGATTTCCTAAACATGGTATGTTCGGATATTATTTGGTTATTTGGTTAAGCTTCCG
>NW_018108542.1:55519-60817 GCF_000183805.2 Loa loa
ATATATATATATATATATATATATATATATATATATATATATATATATATATATATATATATATATATTATATATATATATATATATATATATATATATATATATATGATTTTGAAGGTGAAAGTCATTTACATACTTCCGGGAATATCTATGATGTAAACATTAATACATTGAATGAATTTTATGATTTGTCCGAGAAGGAATTCCAATTCTGGAATACTTCGATAATACGTTGAAAATGTGAAAGTGAATATTATTTGAAGATAAAGAAAGTAAAATATTTTAGCAATCATAAAACGAGCATGTATATTAACATTAAAGGTTGTGATATCGTGATATCGTAAGTGATACGTGATATACGAGCATACAATATTCTTTTACGTTTAATTCTTATAATTCAAGAAATCAGTTGCAAAATTAATGATTATCCATGAATAAGAAAAGATTAAAGTAAATGAATGAATTAACCAAAACGAAAGCATCATTTGCTTTTTTTCTTTTTTTTTTTAAAGTCATTTTCTTCTAAATAATATGTTAAATGTTTCCTTACAATTAATTGATTCCAAAATTTGTTATTCATTTTTCGAAATTTTCATTCTTTTTCTTTTTTTCCCTAATGCGAAAAGAAAAAGGAGGAAAGATGAAAGAAACGTTTCCTTATTGAGGGATAATTCCGGCCATTTTATTTAATTAATTTTAAATGAAATGAAATCAAATATCATTTATCCTATCTAATAGTTCAATTAATTCAATTTTCATTCATATTATCCGTTGTTATTGTTGTTGTTGTTGTTGTTGTCGTTGCTGTTATTGCTAGAGATGAAAAAGGATAATATATCAAATCGATTGACATAAGAGTAATTAATTGTTTACTGACATTGGTACAACTTCGATAGTTACTATTATTACAGGTAGGCAAATGTATGCTACTGCAATACTTTAACTATTACTATCTCCTACTGCTAGTATTACTATTACTACTATAATTCTTTAACTGCTGCTATTACTACAACAACAACAACAACAACAGCAACAACAACAACAACAACAACAACTACTACTACTACTAATACTAATACTAATACTACTACTAATACTAATACTAATACTAATACTACTACTACTACTACTACTGCTACTATTACTAATATTACTGCTGCTATTATTGCTACTACTATTACCACTAATATTACCAGTATAATTACTACCACCACCATTACAATTATTACTATTGTCTGTCCTTTGAGCCGAATCTATTTGCTTTCTACATGATAATTTAATCTAATAATATATTCTCTTTTATTTACTTGTTTTTTTTTGTAGTTCAGATTTATTGGTTATTTCCGATATTCCATTTCTCAGTAGCCAAGGTTAACATGAAAATAATCGAAATTCTCACACGAAATATTTCCATTTTTGTTTTTAATTTTAGCTTATTGTTGCCAATTCATTCAAATAATCACATTATAGTAATTTTTTTTTTTGGAACATAATATATTTTAATTTGATTTTTCTTTTATTCCTATGTATTTCAACTGGTTTATTTTTAATTCCTTACATATACATAATATATAATTTCAAATATATTATTTGTTCATTTCTTTTTCTCCTCTTCTCTCTCCCTCGTATATTTCCAAAATGAATTAGGTAAAATTCATTGTCGTATCATTCAGAGGTTACAGTATGCTTCTTCAAATAAGTTAGCTGAAACAATGCATTAGAAGTATCCCATTGTGATTGCTTAACTTCAGCTAATCAAATAAAAACCATTTGTGAGATATCGTTTTATAGTTTGTTTGAGTTATTCAGAAATGAGATAAAAAGGTAAAATGATGGTGTGATGGATAGGAAGACGAAAAGGATGACACGGGTCATGTAATGACCAAAGAGCGGGAAGATAAACGAGAGAGCGGGAAGGTGGACGAGGAAGCTGGGAAGAAAAGAAGGTAAACCGAGGGGATAATTGTTGGCTTGATGATTGAAATAGAATCGTTTATGTATACATTTCCTATTAACATTTTACAATCGTATCAGACTTCTTCCTATGCAATTTCATTATAGTTAATTGCAACCTTTTTCTTTTTTTTTTTTTTATTCTATTAAAGTTTTTGAATTTATTAAAAATATTTCTCACAAATAGTAAATGATTAATTATCGAGTAAATACTGATAATTTCTCTCAGATATCACTTATCAATGTCATTTAACATTTTATCAAATATCATCATTTATCTTATAGCATGTTTATATATTTGTGGTGAATTAAAAAAGGAAAAAATCATTGCTAAGATAATTAATCAACGTTATCCTTAACAATTATAAATTATTTTTATAATTTCCAACTTTTTAAAGATACTTTTGTTTGAATAAGTTTTGTTATCTTTTAACAGTATGCTTGATGATATGAAATTTTATCTTACAAATGATACATTATTAATGATACTAATAAGTATGAAACAACATATTTCAAGTTTTTAACCATTTATTTTTGCTTCCAATCAAAAATTTCATATTAAATTTAAAAAAGAAATTTTCTAATGTTATTCAAGTTGTGAAATCATGAGAACGTTATCAATGATAAGTTTGTATGTTTGATTGTTCTGTTTATGCGTAAGGGGGGGGGGGGGGAAGAGAGGGGCTTGTTTAGTCATCAAATGTTAATTGATTTCCGGTCCTTTTTTAGTTCAACATTGATTCACTTTAGTCTGAATAAATATTCTTCCAATTCTATCATTTCATTTGCATTCTATCCTTCATTTTTTTTTTTTCTCTTCCTCTTCCATTTGCATATCATTTATCATCATTTACTCTGGCATATTATTGAAATTGAATTTAAGTTTATTTTTTTTAAACCACCAAAAAAAAAAACACACCGTTTGCTATCATCACTTAATGTGACTAAGTGAAAAAGTTGAATATGAAGGAATTTCGATACATTATTAATTTTTAACTTTTCATATTAATTGAATTTTTGAATTTCATTAAATTTTAATTCGCAAATTTCACATATCCAATGATGGTATGGATGGAATATAACAAATGTATTGGAGGGGAATATCCCAAAATACAATCCAATATTTTTCCATATAGCATCGTTGTCGTGAATATCAAATAAGCATATGTTTTAAAAGAAAAAAAAATTCCCTTTTACCATAAGGGTAATCGAATTTGAGGAAAGTGGTTGAGAAATGGACGAGGGAGGGCAAAAAGGGTTATAAATCGGAGTGGACAAAGAGTAATTCCATATAAAGCGGAGGAGAAGAAGGAGGAGGTAAAAAGAAGAGCAAGAAGGTTACGAAAAGGGTACCGATATTATTGTTATTATTATTTCTTGCAGTCATCATCATCATCATCATCATCATCATTATCATCACCATAACCATCATTGTCGTCGTTGTCATCATCCTCCATCATTATCATCATTATCGTTTTATTTCATTTTAGTTATACAAAACTTTTAGTTTGCGGGAGGTTGGGAAGATTTGAAGAAGGAACAAATGGGATGATATACGAGAAGGTGAGAAATGGTTAAATGGAATATAATGGACAAATTATAGTAATAATAATAATACGATAATAAATCATTTAACTGTTACTTTAACCGTTGACAGTTTCCTTCTTCATATAACTTCTGTATTTTCAATTTACATCATAAAAATAGCTCATTTGAATTTAATCAAATTTGTTCATATTTTATGGAAATAAAAATTTCAATGACTTAATTTGTCATATCAAAGAATTTTAATTAATTTAATTAATTATGTCAATGATTAATCTAGTGATGAGATAACATGCAAATGATAATTGTAGAATGGAAGAGGAAATGATATCGTTTTAAATATGTTATGGGGATATTTTATAATTTTTTAAAGAAATTATTTCAAATATCACGTGAAGCATCAATTAAGTATATAAAGGAGTGATTTGTCAGATATATCTGATTAAGTGAAACATTTTGAAATTTTACTTTCATTTAGTAAATTTGGGAAAAAAAATTAAATCGGTCAGTATTAATTTCTAAATTTTATTCCATTTATGATGACAGAAAAAAAAAAAACAAGTCAAGATATAGCTAAATTTAATCAATTCTTCATAAATTTTTTTTTCTTTTTTGTTTTTAAATAGTATAATATGTATTTTTCAGAAAAAAAAGAATTAATTTTTTTTTTTATCTTTAAGATGAAAGAGTAAAAGTCAAAATCAACAAAGGTTTCTATTTAATGGCACTAATTAGTGCTATAATTGGAAACAAATAAAGACAGCTGTTTCAGTCAAAATTACTCATTATATCGATGATATATATATGCATGAATTTTTATTGTATCTTTTCGTCTTTCTGTCTGTGTCGTATTGTAGCAATTCATAGATGTGTTGAAAATTTAAATTAATGAAATTTCATTTTGGGCATTAAATCTGTTATTGATGGATGAGAAAAAGAAAATGTCACCAAATTGATTTTGCTTCACTTAATGCTGTGTCATTTTATTTGCAATTTTTGGAAGAATTGCAAATTCACCAAATTACTTCGATATAATAAATAATTTTTAAAAAAGATAAACAAATTAACTAATTGCCAAAAAAAAAATTAGAAATCTTCACAAATAGTTAAAGAATTTTTCAACCTTTAATAAGTTACTTTTTTTTTCAACGTAAGAATAAAAAAATAGAAAAAAAAAGATAATTTCATTATTGCTTGAATTTCTTGACAATTTAAATCGTTGTTTCCTTCATTAAATTAATTCTTGGTTTAACTTCAGATTAATTAATTATAAATTTAAAAGGACTTTTGTGAAATATTTAGGGAATAAAAATAAAAACAGAAAAAGGAGGGGAAAAAAAAAAGTTTATTAAATGAATTACAATATTCGAACAGCAGAATAAACTTTGCAATTTGAAATGATTCATTATTGATCGGAAAAAAGTGAAATTTATTAGGGAAGAATTACAATTATTCCATGATATGAAATGATTCAGTGTATTTTTAACTGTATTACTTTTAAATGTTGTATGGTTTTAATAATCCATTCATTTCCTTTTGTTACCTAAAATTTTAAAAAATTTTTAAGAGTCAATTACCTGAAATTTTAAAAATTTTGCATAACCAATTAATTACTTAAAACATTAAATTTAATTTCTTTATTTTTCTTATATTTTCCTCCCTTAAATAAAAAAAAAAATCCATCTTTCATTATTTTTCTCATCTTTTTGCTACAGTTATCATTTTCTTATCACTCTTTTTCCTTCTTTTTTTTTTTTTCTCTTTCTTTTCTACTAAACTAATAAACGTGGTAATTCGTTT
>NW_018108542.1:60958-65249 GCF_000183805.2 Loa loa
TATATATATATATATATATATATATATATATATATATATATATATATATATATATATATATATATATATATATATATATATATATATATATATATATACATATATATGTATATATGTATATATAGACAGACAGACATATTTAAATACCCGAAAGAATTAGCCAGAAGAACGACAACATTCGTTAATAGATTTCTTTTCAATTTCCGCTAATTTTGGAAGAGGAAAAGATGAAGATATATAGGGATGGACTAAGAGGAATGGAAAAGGGAAAAGCGGGAAAGCGGGAAAAGCGGGAAATGAATGTCGTAGGATTTATTCCATTCATAAAATTCATATTTTCAATTCTCTTCTTTATTCTTGTTTAATTAAATTCTATTACTTCATACACATTTTCAGCATTATCTTTATGTTCGCTTTTTTTGTTTTATTTTATTAAATATTTTATGCATTTTTATTACCATTATTAATTATTAATTACCAATTATTAACTATTACTAATATTAATTGTTATTGTTATTAAGGAAATGATTTAAATTTAAATTTATTTCAAAATATCCTAAGTGAATTTTATAATTTGTTGAAAATTTCTTCTTTCTATAACATATTGATTATACAATATGGAAAAATTGTTTTTTTTTTTTGCTTCTAAACTATATGCCAAATGTAAGCAAATAATTAAGAGGAATTTACCAGACAATAATTGGGTAAACAAAAAGTTAATGTGACAATCTTTTTCTTTTGTTTTCTTAATTTTGAACAATTTTACATCAATAATTCTTTGTTATTTAATTTTAAAACTATGATAAGAGTAAACAACTTATAACAGGTACTATGATATATTTATCATAATTGTCACAAGCTATCATCACTCATTTCAAGTTTTTCTATTGCAAAACTTATCATAACCTTTCCTTTTATCTTTTCCTAACTAATTTATCCTCCGCCTTCCTTTACCCATTCATTTCATTCAATCTAATCTAACCTGACCCAATCTGATCCGACTCTTTTCCCTTCTTCCTCCCGATTACTCCACCCATTGCGGAGTCACTAATCATTCATTCTCAACTCACCTTTGTCTTTTTCATTTGTGACTTTTGTGCTCCGTCTACCAGCCGGCTGGCTCATAATTGTCCTTCTTCAACAGGCATAGTATACAATCAACCTACTGATCTTTCCTTCCTCTTTTTTTTTAAATTTTTCAACTTTTTATTTTCTTAATTTCAATATATCAACCTTTTTTTTTTAAGCAGAATTTTTTCCATTCCAATGTTATTCATTTTATCATAACATTTTTCCATTTTACATCTTTCAACCTGTATTCAAGCCTGAAATTGAAAGGAACAACTGATAAAGAGAAGGATAAAAATTAACTTGAAAATATCCATTTATATAAATCATCTACTTTCTCATACATATATCTCAATTAGTCCTAACCTGATGAGTTACGTATCCATCAAGTGTTCCTTACGTTCCGGTCCCTGATGAGTTACGTATACATCACGTGTTTCTTACATCTCGTTCAAGCTTAAAATCATATCGAATGAAATTGTCATCAAAAATGATTGCATTTTGCATGTTTCACAAATTGCAGACAATTATTGTTACAATTTATTCTGTCAAGTAATGATATTGTTTTTTTTTTTGAACCGGTCATATCTTTCATCTCAATTGACCTGTTTCCATTTCATAATTTCTATTCATCCCAAATGTTTCCTTATCACTAGGAAGATCTAAATAATCAAAAAAAAAAAAAAAAAGGAAGAAAGAAGTGAAAAGATAATCCGACAGTTAACACTCTTCCGGAATGTGCATGTAATTTGCTGAAATAACTAATTAAGAAATAAAAAATTAAATAGATGGAAAAAAAAGAAAAAAAACGGAAGAAATAAACAAACAAATAAGCAAACAGGAAATAACCATCACTAACCTTCATTATTGTCATATTTTTATCGTCATTATTACATCATTGCTAATTGTTATTTATTATCGTTAATTTTGTCATTGTTATTGCTGTTACCATTATCATTATTATTATCACTATCATTAATTGTTCTTATTATTACTGAGATAGAAATTTTAGTGACCGGGAAAAAGAAAGAAAGAATGAATTATTCGGGAAGAAATGTATGAGACATGAATAGTAATTGACACTTTTAAGATTTGCAGCTCTTGACCTATCAAGAAGGGTTCGTTCGTTATCATTCATTGATTTTAGCGGAATCGTTTGTTTTTAGAAATAATAAACAACATCCTATGCCACACTATTCTTCATTATCATTAATCACATATACGATTTTTTAAATAATGAATCATTTTAAGCTTTCTTTTTTTTTCCTAATCAAGAATTTTCATTTGTAAACAATTATTATAAATTAGCATGAATAAAGCGAAATTTATTTAACAAAATTTCCAATATCTTAAATGTATTCATTTAAAATTTTTTTTTTCTTTCCGATCATTCCAAACTTACTCAATCACAATTTTCTGGAATCTGTTCCCTATGTGATTGAAAATTCGGATTAAGAGATTTTCCGGAAGAAAAATTTCTCAATTCATAATGAATGATGCAAATTATTTTTGCTTGTCAAAAAAAAAAAACGAAAAAAAATTTGATAATTATGTCATAAAAAATATCGAGCTTTGAAAGTTTTTTTTTTTTTGTTTCATCGTCAACAATATTTCATTGCGTTAATTATTGATTTCCTCGGGAAAAATAATAGGAATGAATGAAATATTCCTAAAAATAGCTTCTCAATTACAGGAATGATAAAACTTAAATGTTATTTGCGGAAGACAAAGAGTAAGTGATGGGAAGGAAAAAAAAAGAAAAGAAAAACTGGATTAAGATTTGGGAGAAAACGGGAAGTGAGGAAAGACGAAGAAGTTGAATTATATATGCATTTTTTTTTTTAAAAAAAAAAGTTAATTTTTGCTATTTTCTGTCTCATGCATAATCTTTGGCTCATTTCGGCCTTAATATTTTATGGAAATTATTATTTAAAAGAAAAAAGTAAACTTATTTATTCCAGCCATTTTTATTATTTAAAAAGAAAAAGAAGTAAATAAAAATTGGCTAATTTTACAAAAATTTGATATTTTAAAATTACTTCGTATTTTTTTGATATTAAAATGCGTACTTTATTGATTATTTCTGCTTCTTTTTTTTCGCCTTCTTTTAATTTTTAATTAAATTTTTACAACTCTCCAATTGATGCATATATATATACATAGATATTTTCATTTTCATATTTCTTACATGTTTTCCACGATTTAGCAAAAAAATTTCTTTATTTTAAATTTTTTAAATTTAAACAATTAGTATATTACTGGCGAATTTGTATGTTATTATTATTGCTTCTGCAAAATGGTATGCTGATAATATATGATTTAAATAAATGTTGAAAATATGATCAATGAATTTCAAGAATTATTGGGAATATGAAACGGATGAATGATATCCGGAAATTGATGATAGTATTCATTCTGCTACATTGACAATAATTGGCTAATTTCTATTTCTAGTTACTATTTGATAAATTTTTGATTGCTGCTTATTAGCTGTCAATTGCTGGTGCTGATATTGATTTGATATAAAGATTTTCATGAAATTAGCTATGTTTAAAGTTTAAAAAAGGGTGAGAGGATGGGAAGGATAAATTGAATTAAAAATGGAATGTTTTCGAAATTTCAAAAGTAAATGCTAACTTTGATTGCCTAAATTGGATAACTTTTAGATATGATAATAATTGGAATAATTAATAATTAAAAATAAATTTATTATTAAATGTAATGAGTAAGCAATGAATTGGAAATATGTAAATTTTTGTTTGCAATTATTCCTGAAAATTATCAAACATTCTTAATTTATTTTTTTTTTTTTTAATTGATAGAAGTAATGTATGAAGTTGATATTTTAATAAATTATAGTTTTTATAACATTTCATAAATTAGCATTATTAATTGATATCATTAAAATTTTTTCTTTATCAAATTTTGATTTTAAGTATAAAATTGAAAATTTCAAATGATTGAAATTTAAAAGGTTAATGATAAAAGAAGAGAGAGAGAGAGAAAGGAAGTAAGAGAAGACAGGATAAGAAGGGAAAGAAAGGTTGAAGTGATGATGGCAATAATCGCTAATAGTTACTCTTTTTCAACCTTGCATACCTTAATTAAACCGTTTTTCTTTTCGTAATTCATTCATTGTGATTTTGTGATAGTTTTATGAGCATTCTCTTTCTTTCTTTTTTTTCTCTTTTATCTTCTCCTTCTCTCTCTCTCTCTCTCTCTC
>NW_018108543.1:0-2378 GCF_000183805.2 Loa loa
ACAGAATATGCTTATTTGATATTCTCAGTGCTGTTATTCTAGGTCACCGCTGATCGTGATTATAAGAATTTTTATCCTGCAGTTTCTCATGATAGCTTGAAATTGCTGTGGAGTCGAAGTACCATTAACGCACAACAGCTGGATTTGTATATGGCATTAATTGACAGAATTTGAAGTTTGTTATGAAGTGGGATATTTTATCAACTTTTTTTTGATAAATTATTAAATTAATTCATTATGTTTCATCTTCTGTCAATGAATCCTATCGTTTATAATCATTTGGTTGGCAGCGAATTGATCTTCAAAGTTTTATGAAGTTGCAGATAAATTTTAAAAACTGTTTGTAGATTTTGCTTTTTTTGCTTAGGATAATAATGACAATACAAAATAATGACAATACAACAGCAGCATATCTTCATTACAGGAAATAAAGATATAGGC
This sequence comes from Loa loa, assembly GCF_000183805.2. Lineage (NCBI taxonomy): Eukaryota > Metazoa > Nematoda > Chromadorea > Rhabditida > Onchocercidae > Loa > Loa loa. Next base: position 442 of record NW_018108543.1, read on the forward strand.
TATTCAAAATAAGGTGAGGGGAATGAGATTTTCCCAATTTGCAAGTATCACAAGAGATGTTGTTCAGCATTTCATACTGAAATGTTGATTAGCATATTTATTATTAAACTTATCATCTTGACAGTATTCATGAAAGCATCGTTATGCTTTTATAAATCGGACTAACAGAAAGTTAAAAGAATTCAAGCATAATTATCACGATAATGAAATTATCACTTCAGCCATTACAATATTTTTATCTCATTGAACAATGATTATCAAGGAAATTTTGCCTTTGACTTCTAACTAATAATTGTATCGAATTTTGAATAACAGCTGAGGAACTGTAACTTAAATCCAATAGTGATTAGTGAAATTATCATTATATCGTATTATCGTTGAACCGATTTGAAAACTTTTAAACTTCATTTAAGCAAAAAGGATTTAATCTCGTTTGAAGAAATAACGAACATGTTGCCGTCGTATTTAACAAGTTTTTCGAGTTTCGCTCTTTATTTCAACAAAGGGCAATAAAAGTTGAAAAAAATAGTAAAGGATAACGTGTTTTGTAAAGATAATTGTCTGTACTTTAAGTGACATGACAAATTTTAATCCAAATTAAACTGTTTCAAAGTTGAAAATTTACACTTAAATTCCAAAAATTATATGTAAACCTAACAACAAGCAATAAATAGGTTTAAAAAAAAGGTTATTTTGTCCATGAATTTTATTTGGAATATTTAAAATTAGCTTGACGCTTGAAAATTGGAATACATGATGACATGATGATCGATTAAGAGAAATGGAAAAAAAGAAAAAAAAACAAAAACAATTTGTGAAGAAAAGAGATAAATAATATTTTAAACTTAACAATTTTGTCGATATTTTAAAAAGGAAAAATTGCTGATAGCATTGAAATAAAGAAATTTTGATTCTGATGAGATCCCTTGACAGATCGAAAATATCTTGATGTTTCCTTTGAATTTATGGGATATAATTTGAGGGATTTCAGTGAAAATAAGTTAACAACAAAGAATTGGCTTGCTTCTTTCCGCTCATTCTGAATATTTTTTTCATCTCTGCCCGATTTGTTAACCAACGGGTGCAGATGGTGGAGGTGACTTATATATAGGTGGCGGTGATTGAGGTGGTTGTTGTACCGGTAGTTGTGGTGGTACTACATATGAAGATGATGGAGGTGGCTGTGGTGGTGGTACATATGAAGGTGGTGGAGGTGGCTGAAGCATCGATGGCTGTGGTGGTGCTACATATGAAGGTGGTGGAGGTGGCTGATATATAGGCGGTGGTGGAGGTGGCTGATATATAGGCGGTGGTGGTGGTGATACATACGCAGGTGGTGGAGTTTGTATATACGATGGTTTTGGAGCTGGGACGCTAAAATGAGTAAAAATTATAATTAACACAATTTTGAAAAAGTGAAATTTAGCTTGTTGCAAAAAATTAAAGTAAATTTAACCTTTTAACTCTGTTCCAACGTATTATAATAATGATTAATTTGTTATTAATAATACGATTAACTTATATAATACGGAAAGAAAATGAATGGAAATTACTCAAATCAGTAATCGAATTGTGGATTTTTTGGTTTCGAACAATATTTTGGATTTGGTAGATTTTAAAATTTAAATTTATCAAATATTTAAATTAAAATGAAGCAGTAGTCAAGCCGATCGTATTAAACGATATATGTTAGCATTTGATGAAACTTTGAAACTTCAATAATTGTATATTTACGTTTGACTACATCCGCATCCACCACAGCATGAAGTACCAGAAGGTAATCGTGAAAGATCTAGGGGTGAAAACGGAGTGGCTGGGAATGACGGTGGTAGTGGTGGTGGCAGTGGTGGTAGTGGTGGGCATGGGCAACAACATGGTGGAATAGCTGGCTGTTGTGGTGGTGGTGATGGTGGTGGTGGTGGTGGTGTAGGCGGTGG
>NW_018108543.1:2857-10871 GCF_000183805.2 Loa loa
TGGGATTGGCGGTGGAAGTGGTGGTGGTGGTGGTAATGATGGTAGTGGTGGTAGTGGTGGTAGTGATGGTAGTGGTGGTAGTGGTGGTAGTGGTGGTAGTGGTGGTGGGCATGGGCAACAACATAATGGAAGGAATGGGATTGGCGGTGGTAGTGGTGGTGGCGATGGTGGTGGCGATGGTGGTGGCGGTGGTGGTGGTGATGGTAGTAGACACGGGCAACAACAACATAATGGAATGATTGGGATTGGCGGTGGTGATGATGGTGGTGGCTGTGGTGGTGGACATGGGCAACAACACGGTGGCGGTAGTAGTGGTGGTAGTTGTGGTGCTGGTGGTAGTTGTGGTGCTGGTGGTAATTGTGGTGCTGGTGGTAGTTGTGGTGCTGATGGTGGTTGTGAGCATTGGCAACAACATGTGCAAGCAGTATGTGGTGAACTTTGCTCAAACGTTACCACCAATAATATCTGAAAATGTGTGCATAACTCATAGGAGATTAATTTTATTAGCCCATACCTTTCCGTATGATTTTTCATTTTTGAAATTACCGAAAATTCTGAAGAATTAACAAAATATGAATGTTGTTTCTGATTCCAATTGCCAATTGTAAAAGGTGAAAAATTATCTTACAGATCTACTTTTTAATAAAAATTCTCCATTAATAAAGTAACAATTGAAACTTCTGAAATAAAAATTAAGTTTTGACAATTTTTGAGATAAACTAAATATCCTTTATAATATTTTACACTTATTGTCAAAAAAGAAGCAAAATATAAGCAACTATAGGTTGTATTTTCAAAACACTCAAAGTAAGTCATCATTGTCGTCAAAACTACTAATTAATTAATAATCATTTCAAAAAGTTGAAAATAAAACGAAAGCATACCGCAATTTTTATTAGCATTTTGATTTGAGAATAAAATGCACAAATAAAGATTGACTAAGATTCTATTACTTTTTAGCAGAAGCTCCAAGAAGATTGAAATGCATGTTAAAACGGTATTTAAGTAGTTCCTGAAAGGAACCTAAATGCCTCGAAGCTATGAAACACACCACACAGAGGAAAAAAGAAGAAACGAAAAAAAACTTTTTAACAAGAAAAATCCATTACTCTTTGTTGTATGATAACATTTGTGTGACTCTTTTTTTTTTTTCATAAGTATCGGTGTGTTGATCCGTATATTTGTAAATTTTTGTAAAATATATAAATGAATGATGTGTATAATGTAAAAGTTTGCCATTACAAATACCAGTTATTTTAGATGGAAGAAAAATTACTTTGGGATGAATCAACAAATTTTAAATACAAATTTGATGATTTGAATATAAAAATGAGTTAATTATTGAATTTCAAATAGAAAGGAGCAATATATTATCATTATTATCATTATCATCATTATCATCATCATCATCATCACCATCGTCGTCATCATTATCACTATTACCATCATTACTATTATTATTATTATTATTATCATCGTCGTCATCATCACATTGAAATAAATGAAGAAGTAGAGCAGGAAAATGCGAAAAAATCAATTTGAATAATTTTTTTCCAATTCTTCTTTTCTTTCAATCTTTCCCATCTTTTACTTTCATTTTTATTTTATTTATTTACCTCAACAAATATCTTCCTTTATCACTTTAATATTAAATTTATTAATTATCATTCATAAAAATAAATGAAAATGAAAGAAATTAACAATCGTATAAATAATTTTAGGTATTTATTTCTGCTTTTCTTTTCTATAGTTTTATTTCAATTATACTTCAATGTATACATCATTTAAGCTTAAGATAAAGGTCACTTATTACAACAATTCATTATTTTGATTTTAGATGATTTTTTTTCCTTTTTTTTATTAAATTTAACAGTAAAATGTAAAAAATATGTAATAGAATATCAGTCTTATCTTTTGAATTAAATACATTAGTAAATTGTATTATATCAATTATAAAGTATTTTTTTTAGAGAAGTATTTTTTTTAGAGAAGTAATTTAAAGTAATTTTTTTTTTGACCAGTTGATTTGCTATCCCTCAGTATTTACTTCGAGTTCTGTGAAATTTCTTCTTTTATTACAAATATATTGTCCAAAAAGAGAATAATAAAAGTATGCGTGGCGATGATGTATCGTATACGTAACGGTTAGGTATTGTTAAGTGACGGTAAAGTATTGTATACGTGACGTTGAAATATTGTGCATGTGACGGTGAGGTATTGTATACGTGACATGACGTATTAAATACTGATAAGGATTCCGTAAAATGTAAAAATTCATGCATCTCTTACTTTATTTGCATTTCATGTTCATTTTACTTCATATATATAGCTTTTAACATTTCTTTTTATTTCTTGCTTTCTTTGTTTCTTCTTTTTTTGATAAATTTTCAATATTCCTTCTTTAATTACTGTTTATCTTTCACTTATGTTTTGTTGAAATTAGTCGAAATTAATGATCGAAAATACATAAATTTTGATTTGAATTAGAAATGATATAATTGCAGGAATGATATTACATCGGTATGAGAATTATATTTTATTGACTATTGAAATTTTGTGATACCTTTATTAAAGTTAACTCTCATCGTAATATAGTCTGTGATTTTTTTTTCCCACAAACTCTCTTTAAAGTTCATTTTTTTTCGAAATCCGGAAATGTGCATTTCGTGTTAATCATAACTTTTTTTATTTCTTCTACTCTTCCAACAACATTTATCACAATCATTTTGATCATACTACTAGGATATAATTAATTGTTTTTTTTTTTTTGTTTGTAAATCAAACTTCATTACTATATCAATGACTATTATGCACATTTAATCATATTTGCCTTTTTTTTAAAAATTTATTTCAAGTTAATTAGACAAGTTTGGAGGATAATTTAATAAAAGTAATAATGTGAAACATCTTCAATTCTCTTCACTAATTCAACGGTTTATTGTCAAATTGAGCAATAAAAAGCATTATTTTCATTAGGAATAAAATGAATAAATGAACAAAATTTTTTTCTATTTTTTTACTGTTTAAAACTGCTCAAAACAAGGAACAATCATTCAGCTTTTGCTATTAGAATTGCAAACAAAACAAAAAAAAAGAAAAAAAAGAAACATAAATAACTTTAAATTACAATGAATTTTTTTCGTTTTTTTTGGGAAAAAAAAGGAAGGAAACTCGGAAGTTTTAATTTATTAAACGAAAAAGAAAACAATGAGAAACTTTACGAATAGATTAATTTGGATATTGCCATATTTTCGGTAACTCAAAATGTATAAGTGTTGTTGCTAGGAAGTTGGTATTTACACTAGAAAGAAATAATTAATTAGATTCTACAATATGGTCAATCACTCAGACTATGTTATATAGGGACATAATTATTTTCTTTATTTGTGTGAAGTTAGGAAATCGCAATAAAATAAACATGGCTTCTTAGTAAAATGTAAACATTCATTGTATAACTTTTCAAATATAACAGTCATTCGTAAATTCTTTATTATTTCTTTTTTTTTTGAATACAAAATATAAAGGTCGAAATATCGAAATTGCATATGCATTATAATTCTTATGATGATATCCACATATATCGTTAATCATTTGCGAATCATTTAAATCGATATATTCAAATCTTAAATATTAATGTCACTGGCACTAATGATAATGAATATGATTAGCATAACTTAATCCATTATAAATATATTGGTTTTAACAATTATGTAATAAACATATTAATTATATTAATTTAACACATACGTTACAATCATTTATCCTTTTCTCTTATCTTGCAATATTCCCTCTTATCATCAGAATTATCATCAGAACATGCAAATATGATAAGCCAAATCGTACAGTATTTTTTTGTAACAGTGATTTTTTTTTGTCAATTACTGTAGTTTTGCAACACTACTTTTTTTCGAACGGGAAATTTCTTTTCAACAACAATCTTTCTTAGTTAGAATTCAAACAAATGATATTTTCTGAATCCATTTCAAAAAATTTATTAAAAACAAGCCTGGAAGAAACAATTTGTAGCCGTAGACAGATTAGCCATAAATTTTAAACTGGTCGGGAAGCTTTCTATATCGAATTAGTTGTAAAAGATTGAGTAACATTCCAGTTAAAGTTTTAAAAAACATTTCGCTCATTTGTGTTAAGAGCTATTGAAGATGAAATCCATTTGTATTGTTTAACATGGATACAAGAAGTTTGATAATGGTTTACTGATAATCGTGATAGATTTATTATTCATAGATTATTAACAACTGTAGAAAATAACAGACATGGTTGGATTGAAATTTAAAATAGGAAGAATTGTTTTGAACCGAAAATGTCAAAAGAAAATGTCAATTTGGAGACTTGTCGCACATCACATGAAGCTTATTCTCGATCAGCTAAGGAAATCCCTTATATAATGGGTGTAGTTTACCAGAACCAATACGTTACATAAAAGATTAATTCTCAAAGACAAAAGAATACAATCAATTTAACGGAAGTCTAAATATGTGAACCATTGGATATAACCATAATTATCAGGTTATAGATACCTTTACAATATGCGTATAAGCTGGATTGTCATATCGACTGTTTATTAAAGACCAAAGATTACAGTTAGCTTGTTGTAATCCCTTACAACAGTGTTATGGGAATTTGATAAATATTTCATCATTTAACATATTGAAAAATTTATTTTAATTTTTGTGTAATGAATCACTTATCAAGAAAAAATGATCTAAATTAGACAGTGTTTTATGATAGAAATTTGTAATGCACATACTTTGATTGTCTCAATAAATTATAAATTTTTCCAGGTTTTCCGATGATTACAGAAATCGAAATTGTTTTCAGTTTGGCTTTTTTTTTTGAAACACAAAATATTTGGATATTTTGTTACACAAAAATTATGCAAGCATATATTATGTTATCACATGGAACTTCTCAATGGAATTTGAAAATTAATAATTTTTGAAAAAAAAGTAATTTAAAAATATGCTTAAACTTTAGCGAGAAAAATTTTATTATCGCAAGAATCTTATTGCCTTTTCTAACGGTTGCCGAAATTGTCTTTGTTCACACTAAATTTTTAACTAGTAAATTGTAATTAAGATCACTGTCATATATAAAATATTGTAGATTATATAAATTAAATTCCAAAATTTCCTTTAGCTCCATTCTCGCAACAGTTTTACAATACACTCACCATTTTTAATTTATTATTGTTTTTATTTATTTATTTACTTATTTTTCTTTTTTTTTTAAATACCTATATACCTTTTAGGACGATCGAGCAAGGACGGTTAGATAGAATTAGAGTAACAAAATAAATTGACAAAACTGTCGCTCATTGAAACTATCAATCAATAACAGGATTAATCATTTCTCTTGTTATAACCAAATTTCCGAAATTCAACAGTTGCGTATAGAGAGTAACATGGAAATGAAACTCATTGTCAACTTGGTAATCAACTCTAGTTATCGATAGATCACCGAGCAAATGTAGAAAACTGAGCGGAATGTTTGGGAATGTTTTACTACAAGCGAAATTCTGAAACTATCTTACTACAAGGTGGTGTACTCAACGAAATGTCTTATTATTACAAGGTAACATACTTGACGAAATGTCTGAGATTGTCTTACTACAAAAGAAAGATGATGTTAATGGGGAAATCTCAGAAAAACTGAATAGATAGACATAAGCAAATATGGAAAATTAATAATGGTAGAATGCCACGTAAGCTGTTTGATGAGTTTATTTCGTTTCTTTATAAGAAACGTGGAGCATAGTGAAATTTGAAAATTGAGGATTATCGACTTCATTTCAAACTTGTGATTCCCACACTTGCTTCGAAAGATTATTGAAACACTGGAAAATGTGCTGCAAAAAAAAGGAAAAAGAAAAAAAGCTGGATAAAATTAAAAATGAAGAAAAAGTCAAAAAAAATTTCGCTTCATTGACTGAACTATATCCCCTCTTTCACTAATCCCTGACCTTTGCTCTTTCCTATAACAGTACCATTACCCTGATTAAATCAGTCATGCCAATGGATAAGAAAAAATGGAAAATGATAGAAAGATGAGTAAGATGAACGATACGGAGTAATGTTAGTGGGAGGAATATTAGTTCAAATGACAATGATGATCTGTCACTTTATATTTCTCATTTATCATGTAATGTATAGCTTTGCACAATAACATTATTCCAAGGGATCGGTATTTCCATATTTCGATGTCTTTGTTTGTACTAGTAATATTTTTGCGTATAAAACAGAAAAAATCTTTTATCCAGTTTTATAATCGATTATTTCGTACATTATTAATTAAATGTTCTTTAATTTCATTTAGACTACTTGAAATGGGCGGTGTTTGTTCAGTCTTTTTTCAACTTACTTTTACTTCTGTGTTGGTGAAATAGTCAACCTGTAGTAAAATTAAATTACTTTAGTTAGAGAAAAACTTCTATGTTCTTTAAATATCGCATAATGTTAATTAACTAGGCTTGTAGTTTTATTAATTCAGACTAATTCAATTTAATTAAACTATCATTTTTTGGCAAGCTGCAACTCATATTTCATCTTTCAATTCATTTGATTTTTGTTAGTGGACGAAGAAAATTCTAATGTGAGATTATTGAGTGTTTTTTTTGCAGCCCAATTCGGTTGACTGAAAATCAGTAACAACCATCAGTAACAACCTTTCCATTTACCTGAGAGAAATTCTGCTCGGAAAAATAGAATGTGTGGTATTACGAAAGGGTAACAAATCTTGTCATATGAGGGATCGATCCAATTAGAAAATATGTTTTAGAACTGTTTCTTTTGTTTAAACATTTTTGGTTATGTTATTACCTTAAGTAATTTTTACCGCATCATTTTCGGTTGTCATATAGTTCCCAATTATTTTTTATCTTCTGATTTATTGGCATATTTACGAGGTCTTTATATTTAATTTAGAAATTTCCGATTTAATTTCCATCACTTCATGTATCAGTTAGTTATGGTCTTCACTACTTTAGTCCTATTATAATCTTTTTTTTTTTCGCTGATTTCAGGCGATGATTCATTAGAAGTCAACGCTCTTCTACTCCTTGTTAGTAAAATGTTTGCTATTATATCAATTCATTTCTAAGATGAAGCTATCTATACTACTATTAGAATGGTACCAGAAAAAAATAAAACTAACAATATTAGCTTTCTGTAATAATGAGTTAGTCTAATTCATTTGCTAAATGAATTTCGTTCATCGAAAAAAAGTAAAAATGCAATTTTGCAAAATATTTGAGAATAATTTTTTTAATAAATACTGCTTGAATTATTCCTTTTTTCTTTTGAGGGAAGAACAACGTTGTCCAATTAGGTAGGGATAGCAGTCAATCGGGTGGTGGGGGTTATAGCAGTGAACGCCAAATACCGTAATGAGTAGTGACAATATCTTTGGTATCACGGTTGACATATTTCAAATAGAATTCAAAAAGGCGAAAAAGAAGAAGATAATATGACAAGTAGATGTGAAATAGTGAAGGATTTCTAGATTAATCAATTTTCAATCGAATATTTGAAAATGGAAAATTATTCTTGAGAAGAGAAGGAAGAAAGATAACCTCATGAACAAATACTAAACATTCAGTCATCTTAGCAAACTGTTGATGATATCATCGGTTGATCTTTTTAAATTCATGCTAATCTCTCATATATAATTTTTGTGATAATTTTATGCATCTGATCATGTCGTATAAAGTGAACAAAATTATAGAATAAAATAGAAGCGCGTAGATATATGTAATGAAGCATATCAAAATATGACCCCAAGAAATGGATCATCCATATTCTCAGAGTTAATTTTCCTTTTAGCCATCAAAAAATTAAATCAAATTGGAGCAGCTATATAGTGAGGCAGACGGCTGTTTAAATATATCGGCAACATTTGTGCGACAAAATTTGTTCGGAATGTTTTCTCCGAATCCGTAATGAAATTCAACTGTTATACTTTGCTATATGTGGTCATTGATAATACTGAGTATGAGAAG
>NW_018108543.1:10918-13352 GCF_000183805.2 Loa loa
GAATCACTTATCGAAATTCATTTGAACTATGTCTAATGAAACAGTCAATGAATAACAAAATCAATCATTTTCCTCGGAGAGATCTTCCGTAACTGGATTTTCTTCAACAAATTTTCGAAAACCAACAATTGCATACACAGGACCGATATAGAAATCAGACTTTGTTTCAATCTGATAGTCAACTCCAGTCAATGATGATTCATCAAGTAAACGTAACGTACTCAGCGGAATGTCTGGGAATGTATTACTGCAAACAAAAAATGATATTAATTGCAAATTATCGAAAACTAAATAAACGTATTCAAATACAGAAATCCAATTATGACAATTCAATTGTGGAAATCCAACAGTTACAATTTCTTGATACCTTACCTGAATATTTCTTCGCTATCCTCCGGTTCAGTGCTATTGACCACAGTAAAATGAAAGGCTATTACTTGATGACTGTTAAGAAAGAGCAATTCCTTCTGCAGAAAAAGGATAATTTTACACATTTAGTAAAGTTATAGCGAGCATATTTCTGATAAATATTAAGAACACGTGAAGTTACGTAAAAAAGCAATCAAACCTCAAAAGTTTGAAGAATTAACAAGCTTTTAACGAGAAAATGACTCCACAACATTAACAATTACGAATAAACTGAAGTAAATTAAAAAACAATTAAAGCGAATGAACAGGTCAAACCTTCCAGTCCTCAAACTTTGTTTTCAAAATATCGCTGGTATCATTTTTTTCTACTAAAAAAGTCGATGCTTTTACGTCAGGTCCGTAAAACATTAACACTTTGACCATCCCTATCGCATCGATGTATGGACTGAAACTGAGATATTTGTTACGGCAATATTAAAATATTGATCGTTTGTCCATAATTATTATACCATTCGTCCTATTCGTAAAGCATCAAGAAGGACATTTTTGTTCGACACCGAAATTAATGTTCATCCTATCAAACACATTCTGTGGATGAACATTGTCGTAATCAGCTCTTCTCGGTGTTACTCCATTCTAGATTGATCTGTTAGCCAAGAAAAAATCAAGTCTGACTTACTTTTGATTATCCGGCTGATCAACAATACAAATTGGCGCGCTACCAGCTTTTTCTCGAATTTTTTTGGCTGCATCCAGTGCTTCACTTTTATCGTCTTCATCAGTATTTTTCAGATTGTTACCAATCATAATAATCAACTTTGCTCGATTCTGGGATTTACGATTATCTCATTAGGTTGTGAAGATCGAACTTCTAATAAGCTCTAGTAATGAAATTATATGCAAAATTCACTCCATTATAAACATAATACTTTGGGGTGTCACATACTGTGTATTGAGCCATGTGACATTAGATGTATTAAGCTTTAATTAACTCACTTCATTGGATTTCGGGTCATATAACAGATTTTTTTCTAACCATTCACTGAAAAAACTGTTGCAGTTAAAGACAAGCATGACAGAGATCAACATACACATTAAATATTGAATATTCGATGGAGTTTTGCATTGATCTTTTGAGGCAGAATGAATTACATTCGAATTACATTCTAATTCTAATTACATCCCTAATTAAACTGTTTGTGGTATTATGCTTTCTGTTTACAATCCTTAGTATATTTAAGTAAAGATTTCATTATCACTCAAGTACCACTTCATTATCATTATCACTTAAATATTACGACCATTCGACTGTCACATTCAATTATTGATGCAATGTTTGGAATAGAAATCCTTGAAGTATTTGCACCAAAAACGATTAAATCTCAACATTGGATGATTTTGGCACAATTTGATAATGATTAAAGTTTGCTTCTGTTAATATAAAAGATGACTAACAAATCGTCGTTTTGCCGGGAAGAAAAGCTCATGTACGAGGATACATATAAATCGTATGGGATAATCACTCCGTTCATTGGACTTCCTTCTATTTCATTGGGGAGGAATGGCATGTCTGCTGAAATCATATAATTAGAACTATTTGTTTGTTTAATAGTGGTTTAATCCCATATGATGCAAAAATCCATTACAATTTCCTAACCATTTACGAGTTCCTCGCGCATTTCTAGATGATGTTCCTGAGACATGAATGTCTGTACTCCATAATAATAGTTCGCCGGGCCTGTCATATTGATCGGTTTTTCACTTCCAAACAAAATAGCTTCATATGGTTTCCAAAAAGGCACTGCGAAGGGATCTTTGTGCTAAAGTTCGAATTTGCATCATTATGTCGTCAAATCATCGTCTGTTACAAGTTCTTTCTAATTTTTAGTAAATTATTGTTCTTGACAGGAACAAAGGATGGAACATGCCTGAAAATCGGTGAAAAAACCGGTGAAATTCGTCTCATCTATGACTTTCAAAGCATTCTTTAAATATGGGGGATTTATTTGACCATCTCGATAATGCAGTATTCTACGTCGACGGTTTAACTCGTGGTTTATATGTT
>NW_018108543.1:14271-22902 GCF_000183805.2 Loa loa
TTTTTGATGAGTAATGACAATAAATGATTAGTAATATGTACGAGATTTCGACCCAAATTCGGTCGTTCAGTGAAGGATAAGCTCTATAATTACTTTTTGCATTAGTTACGATGACTAATCAATACTATGAAACGAGTAAAAGAAATCGTAGAAACGAATTTGGTGAGGAAGGAGGAAGTTTGTGACAGTAGACTGAATTCTGAACGAAAATATTGACCTTTTATAGTGAAAAAATCGAATCAGTCAAAGATCAGAAAGGTTCGGGGGAAATCGAAATTAATCTCAATTTTCCATTTAGCATTGAATAGCAAGGCATTGTAAAACAGAAAGCATTTCATACAGATTATACAAAAAAGTAAATAATACTGTCACATACAGTCTTTTTATGCAAACTGGGATTAACAGAATATTTTGTGTCACTGGAAGCCTTTCATGAATTGTCACAAACAGTTTTTCTGTAAAAATTGGGATTAACAGAATATTTCGTGTCAGTGGAAGCCTTCCATTGAATTACATAAATTTGCATTTGTGTCAGAAATAATATCACGACAAAATTGCTCTATAAAAATTTATTAATTTACTTAAATATCAAAATATTCAGAATAGTTTTCCCTTCTTGCATTTCATCATTGATGTTTTAGTCCTTTTCCTCTCACTCCTCTTTTGCAAATTTTTCAATTTAATTTAATTTGTCGAATGAAATTTGAGGGAAGATGAATATTCCTTATTGCTGATTAACGTAAAATAACGCTTTACCCATTTACCAGTCATTAAAAATGTCCAAAATTTTCTGCAAATTTTGCTTATTTTTTCTTCGACCTTTTTTCTGAACAAAATTAATCTTTGATTTCTACAACATGATCAATGGCATGTTATTACAATTGAGATATTTGTTTGGTAAAGTGAAAAATACATTTGAATAGGATGTAATCTGTTAGACATTTACTTTGCAAAATATTATATTTTTCAAATTTAAGGAAAGGATGAATGGGAAGGAAAAGGTTGAATAAAATTTTTTGACAACTTTCCAATCACTAAAAAAATCTTCACTTTCAATTATTTTATTTAAAAGAGTTATTTATTATCGATGATTATTTTCAAGAAAAATTTGCTAAATAAAAAGAAAAATGTTTGAAAACTTTATTGGACAACTCATTGGAATGTCATTGAAGCAAAATATGCTTTTCCAAAATTAATTACAGCAAATTTGAACCTAGAATGTTTAATATGCAAAGGTATTACGAATTGGAAGAGCTCACAGTTCCATATTTTCTAACAAATCAAATAGATCAAACTTCGATTGCAAGAAAGGAAAAAAACATCGACTCTCAGATATAGCAAGAACAGATGTTTGGCCAAAACCGAGAGAAAAGGCGATCGAGGAGCACTTTCTTAATTTGGTAGATTACAAAATAAAATAAAATTCATATAGATTTTAAATTTGAAAATATTTTAATGTAATCAATCAATAAATATGATTGCAAAAAAGTGAATAATACTGTCACAAATAGTATTCCTACAGAAATTGGGATTAGCAGAATATTTTGTGTCACATAGCATGCATTGTAAAATAGAAAGTATTTCATACAGATTATGCAGAAATGTGAATGGTACTGTCACAAACAGTTTTTCTATGGAAAATGGGATTAACAGAATATTTCGTGTTAGTGGAAACCTTCCACTGAATTACATAAATTTGCGTTTGTGTCAGAAATAGAGGCATCCAAAAATAAGCTAGACCATCGATTGTCATTATTTATCATTCAGAGAAGCTTGTAGAATTTACATCATTTCCTATTATTTTTGCTTTGCATTCCTGTAAAGTCTTTCGAACTGTCAGGACGATGAATCGGAAATTTTTTCCCGGAACTGAAAAACACTATCGGTATTCTGCTAAGAATTCAAAAGAAATGCCTTTTTAGGAAATGTATGATAATGAAGAGTAAGTAACCTGCGATAAACAGATTCTATCCAACTTTTCAGGAAATAAGGAAGACCGAAATTAAGTCTGTTTTCTATTTTGCATTGAACAACATGCATTGCGAAACGGAAAATATTTCACACAGATTATGTAAAAAAGTAAATAATACTGTCACAAACAGTTGTTCTATAGGAATTGGGAATAACAGAATATTTCGTGTCACTGGGAACCTTTCATAGAATTACATAAATTTGGATTTGTGTCAGAAATAATATCACGACAAAATTGCTCTATAAAAATTTGTTAATTTACTTAAATATCAAAATTTTCAGAAAAGCTTCCCCTTCTTGCATTTCATCATTAATGTTTTATTCCTTTTCCTCTCACTTCTCTTTTGCAAATTTTTCAATTTAATGTAATTTGTCGAATGAAATTTAAGGGAAGGTGAAAATTTGTTGGTGTTGATTAACGTAAAAAAAACACTTTATCCATCTGACAATATTAAAAATGTCCGAAATTTCTTGCGAATTTTACTCTTTTTTTTTGAACAAAATTAATCTTTGATTTATACAAGATGATCAATGGCATGTTTTTGCAATTGAGATATTAGTCTAGTAATGTGAAAAATAAGATATTAAAAATTGGGAAATCTCAAAGTTGCATATATTCCAACAAATCCAACAGATCAAACTTCGATTGCAGGAAAGGAAAGGAACATTAGAATTCGATAAAAACATTCTTGATTTTCGAAATTTATCATTTTCTTATGTTAATTATAATTAATATATTAAATTATAAGCAAACCAATTGTCCCAATTTGCGGAACTTATCACACGATTTATTTTTGAACTTTTTGTTTTTAATTTACGTTTCGATAAATTTGACAACGATTTCTATTTCTTCACAAAAATCTTCAAGCGTTTGTCGTAGAAAATTTCCAATAACAACTATTGAATGCTCTGTTTCTTACCTCTGTTTTCCCGTTGGCAGGATTGGTTCAGTAGTCCGGTTTTCGGGATGGAACAAAAGTTAAAAGATGAGGAATTAATAATTCGTTTATGAAGAATGAATTGTTTTTACTGATGTATCATATTGTTTCTCACTTTATTTTTGCTTTTTTACTTTTTTGCTTTTTATAGGCATCAACCTCAGATATAGCAAGAACAGATGTCTGGCCAAAGTCAAGAGAAAGAGCGATCGAGGAGCGTTTTCCTAATTTGGGAAATTATAAAATTAAATAAAATTCTTATAAACTTTAAATTTGAAAATACTGTGATGTAATCAATCAATAATCATGATTAATTGGAATATTTTTTGTTTTGTAAAATTTAATCAACGATTTCATGCAGATATTTAAAAAAAAAAAGAAAAAGAGATGTCACTGTTTATGCCGATGATTCAGCCGTGACATACTGTTATCATCATAAATTTGTCGTATCGAAATCAGAATTGCTATGTGATCGTAATAAAGGTTTGGATATCCAACTTTGAGATATTATCAAACAAAGAGGTAGGAACAACTCTCAGTTTTTGAATCTCTCCATATTATCTAGCCCAACGACCTACTCGAAATACAACTTTAAAGTATACCATAACTCTTCGTTTGAATCCTGGTATTGTTCTTAGATTACAAGAATTAGCATGTTTGTTAACGCATGTGGAATTGTGCTCTTTGTTAGGGTACGTAAACGCAATAGATGCACAATTTTGACTTATATTTTATATTACACGTAAATCCATATATACAACATATACCTAGCAGTAGTTTACTTTTACTAACGATCCGAGCAACACTGGGCATTTAACAGCACGATCAGAATGACTCTGATAAGTTGTTAATTCAGTATTACAACAATTTTGGGTCGTAGACAAATGCAGTATATTATTCATTAGTTGTGAAAAATGGAGTGATGAGATTAATGTGAGGGATTCAATAAAGATATGCAATAGTTTAATTAAGGAATGCAATTGGAATTAGAATTGAACCAATATATCAAAAATGTAACTCATTCTGCCCCAAAAGATCAAGATTTTAATTTTTTGTCGATTTTTTTTTTAAATAATCCGAAGCAGATAGCATGATAGCAAGAAAACCTTATAGATTTACTTGGAATAATAATCAATCATTGAAATTTTGAAAGAAAAAATGATAGCAATCTTTGAATTCTCCCGAAAAATATGCATTTAATGGAAAAAAAAGAAAGAAGTTGTTCAATAAAAATACGCTCAATCCATATGTTTGATGGAAAATATTATGAGAAAACACTATTAATCTCTCTGATTTTTAAAGAAGGAGAAAGGAGAAAAGTACCGGCAAACAAAGAATTATTTCAGAACTGGAAAAAGTTTCGATAGTTCATTTTTGATAAATTTTGAAAAATTATTTTGATGAACAAGAAGAGAGAAAGTTGTAAAGCAATGTTTTAAATATTCTGTAATTTAGAATTATACTGTTTTCTTTTTTTCATGAATAGCTCAGAGGTTCATCTAGGAAATCTTTTATGGCACTAACACACGCATAAATGTATTACTCGAACATGATACCGGACCACTCAAATATGACACTGTGTCATCGAACATGATACCGTACCACTCAAACATGATATTGTATATTAAATGGAGTAATTTAATATCAAAAATAAGAAAAAGATAGGAATACAATATATGCTTAATTGAATTAGTTTGCACTAAGAATGTATCCTTTGCATATATTCCTCCTCTTTCTTTCTCTCTCTTTCCCCTTCTGTTCTCTTTGTCGCCGATTTTCTTCAACCGTGACAAAAACTGAGCGTTCGTTCTGCCTCCTTAGTTGGTAGTGCCTCAAACTTGGGTAATTAAACTTTTATTACGATAAATTTATTAATACGACAATAAACCTGCAAATACGACATCGATACAACAAATTAATAACAAAAACACTAGAAACAAAAAAGACAAAATCACGCCCGATACCTTACATCCAACCGACCTCAATGAAAATACATTTGTAAAAATGGATTGGTGCTCAGAACCCTTCGTTTCTTCGACTCGGAGGGTCCTTGTAGCATTTCATGATTACAAGAATTATCTTCCTTACGGAACACCCATTGGTACTGGATCTCTGTTAGCGCAAACGTAAGGCGATATTAGCATATAAAACAAAGACGTCTAGCTTTCAAAAAGGGAAATTACTATCCCTTTGTTTGTACTCGCGATATCAGCGATAGCTTTTCAAAAGCTGTTCTAAAAATAACAGCTTTAAAGGAAATTTGAATGGAACTTTCGTAAAATCAATAATAGAAGTTTTGAAAAATAAAAAGTGGGAAATACTTTAATATTCCCTCAATAGAGGATTTGTCCCAACAAGAAAAAGTAAGGGACGAATCAATTCCTACGTGCTCGCTTCTACCTTTCATAATATTTTCCACCAGATCTTTAAGCAAAATATCATTGACGAAATGATTATTCAACTTTTCCTAAATGGAAATATGATGACATTTAATGATTCATCTTATTTTTCGACACTTCATATTGCTAACATAAATGTAAATTGATGCAAATTTAATGAAAGATTTCCAGTGACACGAAATATTCTGCAAAGTCTAATTTCTATGGAAAGTTATCTGCGACAGTATCTGTAGCATTTGCTTTTTTTTTTTGCATAAATTGTCAAGAATATTTTCTGTTTTACAATGTGTAACTATTTAATGCAAATGAAAAAATCCTGACTAATTTCGATTTTTGGATTTTGTGATAATATCTTGTTGATCATTGGTTGAAATTTTCCTACTGTATTGCTTTAGTGTTCATCAGAACTAAAACAGAAAGGGATTGTAGAATTTGTTTTGAATACTTCACTAAACTGCTCCGAATTCATCCTCAAATCTCATGTATATTATTGATCATTTACCGTTATCTATCAAAAATTGGCCTTACAAAAAAAAAATATTTTTATGAAAAATGAAAAAGATGATTGGATGATTGAATCAAAACGATTGGACCCATCCCGTCTAAATTTTAAAAATTCGAAATTCATTTGTAGTAGTAAATGAATTCAATAAAGTCGTACTGGATATTGAAAACATTGAATCTATTTTAAATTTAAAGCCTCTGATGATAGTGGATTTTAAATGTCGTGCGATCCTTACATTTGTTGTGGGCCATGTGGCATCATTTAATATCATTTCAGCTGTAGATAGATTTTCCGGATTTTCGAACTCCCACTTTAAACGAAATATTTCGAAGTGATATTCTGTCGATAAATGTATTACTCGAACATGAAATCGAAGTGATATTCTGTGATAAACCATTGATACTCGAGAAATTGGAATAAATTCTGCCGCGTAATGCATTTGTTATTTAAACACTTTTTTTAAAAAAAAGAAAAACAAAAAATTTAGTATTGGTTTAATTGAAATTTTGTTTAGGAATAGGCGATTTGATATGGGATGAAGTTGAAATTCGATATTTCAACAATTTTTTGGTGAATACTTTTATTTATATGGATGTAGGAAAGAGAATTGTTTAATACTTACTTGTTGGATACTTACCAAGTTTAAAAACATTACGTTTTAAAAACAAAGTTTTACAAAATAAAAACATTACGTTGTTTAAAAGTTTAAATACGTCAGCAACTTAATTTTTTTAATTACCCTAGTTGAGATCACATCAATTTGATTCCAGAAAATGATAATCAGTACTATAATCAAAACTATAAAATGGTTAATCAATACTGTAAATAACGATGGTGAGATTCGAATTATATACTCATTAGAAAAGTGATTCAATGTATACACGATGAAGCTTATCACTATCATCATTTATCCGGAAAAGTGGCAAAATGCCATATTTGAAACATGAAACAATGAGTTTAAAATCGGACAAATGGGCGTGAGTAGCAAATCTTACTCCTGAAAAAAGAAAGAGAATGGAGGAAGAAATTGGTTCTGTATCAATTGTTAATCTTGCAATAAACAAATTGCAATACAAATTGCAATTGCAACAAATTGCAAATTGCAATAACAAATTGCAATACAAATTGCAAATTGCAATAAATTGCAATAAAAATTGCAATAACAAATTGCACAAATTGGAATAAATTGCAATAACAAACAAATTGCATTAATGGATCCTAATGAATTGATTAGTAGTAGCAGTAATAATAATGATGGATTATTTGTCCACACAAAAATATTCATGATGTTTGAATCTGTAAATTACGAGTTAAACCGTCGATCAAGAACATTGCATAACCGGATGACTAAATAATATGATAGATTTATAGAATAGGAATAATAGACAAATAAGCAATTTAGGAAAATGCAAACAGAAAATGTGAGCACGGTAAATAGCACAATACAGCAATGCATGCATAGCAAGATAATAATGCATGCATTTACGAGTTAACAATGCACGTACGTATATGGCAAATTAACAATGCATGCACAGCAAGATAATAAAGTATGTATGGCAAGCTAACAATGCATACATAACGCTAAAGCGAATTATTCGGTGGGACGAAAAACAATGCGATAATTTTATTGTTTTAACGGTTTGATGTTTAGAGTGGTTGGATTGCTCACACAGCGGAATGTTTTATTGTATTAGACGATGGAAGAGGAAAATAAGTATTTTCAATATTTTCATTATCGGAGGTCTTAATTAATTTATTCAAAATCTTCAAATTCTATTTGAGAGAAGTTTTTATTAAGAATTTCAACTTTAGAAAGGATTGATGATTTTAAAATAATTTCGTCGTCAACTTAATTTGAAGACCGTTGATGAATTTACATTTGATTTATATCATTTCAAATTTTTCCCCAAACCTGGGAGAAATTCTCAAAAAAAGCCTTATGCAAACAAAACATTCTACTAGCCAAAAAATCAAAAGATCGAACACAAAATATTTATTTTTGTCGATAGATCGGTAGGCCTACTGTAATTATATACAAAAACAGTAAAAATAATGATTTAGAATTTATTAAATTACTTGATTTGTAACTTTCCAAATTTTTGAATTATCAGACAATTTAAATGAATGATGAAGCCTTGTAGATTAGCAAGAGGAATCTAATCAAAAGGATACAAAATTTAATTCTTTAAAGTTTTTCACAAATTCAATTTTAGTGCTTCTTATTGCTTTGTTCCATCGAATGTCTAGGAAAAGCAATCAATTGCATGATTTAAGTGGATTTTGGGCTAACATTCATGAAAGCAAAAATTTTACAATGGAATTTAGAGATGAATCAATCAAATCATCAATCATAATACTTCCGAACGTAGAAGCATGCAAAAGTTTGCATCTTTCCATACGCACGTCATAATTAGTATAAAAGTGCCAATTAATTTTTTGGTAAAATGATATTATTTGGAATATTCACTTTTTATTCACATCTCAATTAGTGATTTGTTAAACTTTTTTGTTTTTCTTTTTAAACAATTTATGATTATTCATGAAAGTTGAAAATATTTTCACTGTTAAGCGTATGAAGCTCAAATAATGAAAATGATAGCAATAATAATAATAATAGCTATAATAATAATAATAATAAATAGTAGTAATAATAATAATAATAATAATAATAATAATAATAATAATAATAATAATAATAATAATAATAATAGATAATAATAATAATAATAACAATAATAATAACAATAATAATAATAATAATAATAATAATAATAATAATAATAATAATAATAATAAGTAATAATAATAATAATAATAA
>NW_018108543.1:23453-34363 GCF_000183805.2 Loa loa
TAATAATAATAATAATAATAATAATAATAATAATAATAATAATAATAATAATAATAATAATAATAATAATAATAATAATAATAATAATAATAATAATAATAATAATAATAATAATAGTAATAATAATAATAATAATGATAATAATAATAATTAATAATAATAATTAATAATAATGATAATAATAATAATAATAATAATAATAATTAATAATAATAATATTTTTTTGTTTTGTCTCTGTTTAGATGGACCAAAATATCTGGTTATAATCATTTCAAGAACAGCATCATTCAATATCCGAGACGCAATTCGAGAAACATGGCTTAATCCTAATAATTCAAATCTTTTGAGGGTTTGTTGTTTGTGGAGGAAAAAAAACTATTCAGAGATAGGAAATAATTTGCCAATGAATGATAAACAAAAGTCTCAAACCAAAGTAAATGCTAATTCCTGTGTGAAGTATATAAAAATTTAAAAACAATTAAATTTGTCATCAATTATTGAATTTTTTTCTAAATGATTTTATTGCTCTTTAATAATTCGAAAAAAATCTATGTTTTATATAGGAATTGCATCTTTTGTCAATGTATGATTTGATTAATTATTTGAACTATCCAAAATATTAAAGTAGCAGAATTACAATTACTGTAATTTTTCACTTCATGTTGATTTCATAATTAGCATCATGAGCTAATAAATTGTTATTAATTATATAAAATATATTTTCGACATTTTTTTTCGTCCAAAGTCCATTCCAAATCTAATCTATTGTTCATTTTCTACAGGAAGGATTTACTGCTGCATACTTTCTGGTAGGCATCAAATATGATAGTACGGTAATGATGAAAATTATTGAGGAAAGCAAAAAATACAATGATTTGATTGTCACATCGCTTACCGATATTTATGATACTCTGACACTTAAGGTTGAATTAATCAAATACTGTTTCCACTTGCTTCAATGCATTTTTATTACATTTTTTTTCTTAATTTTTGTAAATAATTTCTCAAGTTATTGGATGAATTCTTGAAAATTTAAATTTATTAGGTTTATACAGCAATGTATTTCAAGCAACAATATTGTCAAAATATCACATATTATGTCAAAGTAGACGATGATGTCGTGCTTCATCTAGATCGTCTTAATCAGCAAGCTAATTCATTTTCTAATTTAGCTCATATTTATGGAGCTATACGTTACAAAGATCCTGTCGTCAGACGACGAATGGATAAATAGTGCGACATTTTATGTTTTATCTTGATTTTGCTGAGAATTTCATAAAATTATTATAATGAAGATAATTTTACGATAATCTTCCTATTAATTCAGCATTTCATTTTTCTAGTTCAGTATTTGATTTTTTCAAATTCAGTATTTTTTCTCCAATTTTCCAGGAAAAACAATACAAAAAAAACTTTTCTTTCCTTCCTTTCTGCTAAATATTTGCATTTTGTCCATAAGAATTAATTTTATTATAATATCAGATTAATTAGTATTTGATTTTTCCAGTTATATGCCTTATAAATGTTATCCACGAGATTTTTATCCACCATTTGCGCCTGGTATGATGTATATCATACCCATAGAAGCATTCCGGAAAATATGGCAAACATTACCGACGGTTATTTGGCTAAATTTGGAAGATATCTTTTATACTGGAGTTGTTGCTGAGATTGCGGGTGTCAAACGCATCAATATCAATTTCATGTATTCTGCAGATAATGTTCAGGTTAAAAGGATGATGAAGCAATGTTTTTTTTTTTGAAATTTTACAATTTTGAAATAAAAAAAAATAGAAGTACTCTTCAATAAGTAACAGATTAGAATAAAATAAATGTATTGGAAGAGATAAAATGTCATGCTTTAATCTTATATAATCATGAAAATTTATAAATCATCCATAGTATGGCGATAGAAAAAAAGAATTACATTTTACAAAATCAAAAATCACTTTCTTTTTTTTTTTCAGAGTTTACCTGATCAATGGGAATGTGATCAGTATGGCCGATCAAAACTTGTCGCAATATCATCATTTTCTAATTCTCATGATCTTCACAAATTTTACAAAAAATCACGCAAAATCAAATGTTTAAAATATAAACATACAAAATTTAATTTCATCAAAATATTTTCACAAAAATTAAAAAGAATCTTTTCCAATTTATATCGTTCATTAATTATCCACAATATTACAAATCAATAAAATTAAAATTCTATGACCGTATAGAGCTCAAATTAGCATAATATATACATGTAAGCAATATTTCTTATGATAAAGTGATATTGAAAAGTGATACGGAACATTCTATCTTCTCAGTTATTTCAAAAAATCTTGGCAAATAAAAAAACTGACTGTTTTAACATCACGTAATGTTGTGAATTTTATGAAAATTACATACAAAGAATATTCTTATCAAACCAAATGATAATAAACTTTATTAAATAATTTCAATAAAGGAAAAAAACGGCAAAATATATCACTGAAAAAAAAAGAAAATGTATATGTATAATAAGCAAAAATAAAAAATAAAGATAAAGCGATCAATCAATAATGTCAAAAAGCAAAAAGCGATCAGTCAATAATGTCATTTATAAATGTTACGAAGTTTTGGAATGTTCTAAGAATCATTCTCTCATAATTTGCTCCATAATAAATGATGACATAATACTGAGCTCTAAATAAAATTAAAAAGAAAAGGAAAAAAAGAAAAAAATCAACAATATATAATCAGAAACAGTCTTGGATACAGCAATAACATATTTATGTAAATATTAAATAAGTAGCAAAATTTTTTGCATATAACAAATGTTTTATTGTTTAAATATAGCAAGCTTTTATAAATAATTTACATCAAATTTGATGCCAATTATGTATTCATGACATCATTCGAAATAAAATGAAACGTACAACTATTCAATGTTATTTATTATAAAATAGTACATTTTTAACAAATTTTTGCACCATGCTAATTAAGTCAAACAAATTTTAAAATTCAAATTTCACTACAAAAACTTGATAATGGTGCATAATTTGAATTATGAAATGTTTACACCTATATTTGATTTGGAACAAATGAAATTCAAAATTGATTGTTAAATCAAACCTTCAGATATTTTTACAGTTAAATACTATTTAAATGCATTTCACAAAATCCATTTAACTTACAAATGTGATGGTATTCGTCGATAGACGACACGATGATCGTTAATGACTGGAATACCAGCTTCATCATTTACAGTACTCCACCATTGTGATCGACAAGAACGATCAAGAACTGCCGTATTTTCATGCTCTACAAATTTCATTGGATGTAATCCAAATGATATTACCTGAAATTGGAATGAAATATCCAATTTGCAAAGCACTACTAACTTTCATTTGAATAGAATAGAGTAAATGGAAAATAAAAATTAATGAAATTGAGTTTTTTAATGCATGTCGTATATTTGCTCCCACTGGAATATTCATAGTTTGGGAAATGAGAGTCAGATGAAATTTCCATTAAATTCGATTACATCCTTTCAGATGATGAACATAAATTTTAAGCAAACTATAAATCAATCAATAAAAAATAAATATCTGATCAATTAAATCACAAATAATGGGTATAATGTAATTGACAAATTAAGTGAATTTCATCAGGCTCTTTATGATTTACTGAATGCGAAGAACGGTTACGGAAAATAAAAGAACAAACTTTCTGGCATAATTTCAGCTCACTTCGATCAGCTAATCCGCGCTGACGATGCTCTACAAATGTGAATTGATTATTGAAGAATCCGGAAGCATCCAGAACGGTGAATGATGCTAAGGTTCCATCATGACTTTGAACACCAACTGATGGTAAGCGACGAATCTTTGCCTCAAACTGATCACGATCACCATGTGTTGAAAATTTCCAACAACTTGCTATCGTATCAGCATGACGCTATAAAGAATGATCAAAGAAATAAGACAGAGAACAGTTTTAGTTATTATAAATTTAGTTTTATTAAAAATATCATATGATGATGAACAAACCTTCGGATCGAGTTCCAAAAATGAATAACCCTCAGCAAGTTTAATATCCATATTGATAATTTGTCGTTGTTTATGTTTGTCTATGATGAAATAATTGGACAGATAACTTGGAGCTGAGAAATCAAAATGAGTTGAAAGCAGTTCAGTCATTCGACTAAAAATTATTGAATGAATTAAGAACTTAAAAACTGAACTAATTTAATTTCTGTGAAAAATTTTATACAATAAGCTAAACATTTTATCATAAAAATTTGGAAAATATTGAATGATTAATGGTTCCCAAGTGTGTAACATCGAAAATATATATATGATTCGCAAGGATAATACTGCATAAATAGAACAACCTATGATTGTTCTTATCACTATCTGATAAACTATCATGGTTAAAAGTTTTGATTAAAGTTCATTTTCAAACTTAACAGATTTTATTATTTTTGAACTTTATACTTCTTATTATAAATAACAAAGCTCAAATATTCCCTAATGAAGAAAAGATTTCGAGTAATTCTAAACAGATTGATTATCATGTACTAAATGATAAATATGATAAAAGTTCAAATGATAAGAAATATATGAGAGAATAGGGAAAGGAAAAAAGGTTTGAAAACCTGCTTAAATGTATGCCAAGTATACGTGCAGCAAATTGATCTAATTTGAGAAGATATGGAATTGCATGTATTAAGAATGCATCGATATCGTCAACATCAATAAAACGTTGTATACGACTGCATATAAACACATGTGCTCTAAAGTAAGCTTACCTGTACATATTCTCATCCATTTCTTCCCTCTCTCTCTCTCTCTCTCTCTCTTCTTCCCTTCAAATATCTTGGTTCCTATATTATTATCATTATTATCATTATCATCATCATCATTATTATCATCTATTATTCTTAAGAATTCACATAATTTCTCTGCCTTTTTTTTTCGATTTTCCTATTCTTCACTAAAATCAAAAAAGCTCTTTTTGATCAAACGTAATTTTACAAATTTTATGTTTTTTCTTTTTATTCGATTCATAAAAAAGAAAGAGAAAGAGAGAAAAAGTGGAGGAAAAAATCAATGAAAACAATAATATAAAGGGGAAAAAAAGAAAAAATCATATTACTATTAAGAAATTACCAAAAAGAATGAATAAAAAAAATTCCCTCAAAAATTTCGCAATTTTATAAATTAAATTATACTTCCCCTTGTAAATAACCTTGTAAACTTATTGCGCCGTATTACCATCCATATGAACGGTGTCTTTTCCGGATATCCAAATATTGTACATTTTGCTTCCGGAAAAATACCTAAACGTTCATGTCGTATGGAATAATGTATTGGTAGGAGAAAGATCGAATCATTTGTTAACTGTTCAGCTTCCTTCAATTCATCGGCTGTTTCAAATACTCTTAGCATTCCAATTTAGAAAAAAAAAACCTGAAATGTGAAGAAGCAATCAAATTTGTTTATAATAATTAACAAAATTCTCAAATTTTAAATTAACTATTCTAATTAAATATTTCAATACTTCCGTACAATTACAGAATATTATGTGATTAATTAGACAATTTTGCAAGAGAAAAAAAAAAGAAGGAAAGAATAAATCCTGCCATTTCCTGAATTTTTCGATTTTTCAAAATTATAAATAAAACCATATAAATAGATGATAATAAAAAGAATGAAATTGATAATTGATTAATTCACAATGTATTATTTGGAACATATGTTAATTATCAATTAACAAATCTTATATTTCTGTCTTTAAAAAGTTGCATTAAAATCTCACAGAAAATTTCACGGAAATTTTGCCCTCAAAAAAAAAGAAAAAATTGAAATTGAAGAATTGAAATTGTTTAATTTCGATGATAATTTTTATAACGAATATAATAAAAGAATTGTTCAAAGACAGTTTTTTTCTCCATAACTTTTTGATTTCTCAAAATTATAAAATGCCAATTACTTTTTCGCATTTTTGCTTTTTACATTGAAACAAATAATGAATGATTAAATGGTAGAAAAAAATTGGATATTTACCAAGCAATATTACATTTGTAAAAACATTTGAAAATTACTATTGACATTTTCACCTCCCAATACTTTTCCTGACATTATAAACATCCAATTAAATGAAAAATATTTTAAAAAAAGTTACAGTAAAAAAAGTGAAAAAACTTCAGTAAATGAATCTGTAATAAAAAGTTTTAAAAAATTTCACTTAGAAAAAGAGAATTGCAAATTTTGCAAAGTGTTTTTATTGCTTAAATTTATTTTAAAAAAAAAGAGGGAAAATTGCAATAAATGTTCATATGGTAAATTTAACTATTAATAGAAAAGGAATAGAAATCCTCTCAAGATCCCTCTTAAAAATTCTCTTAATGAAAAATTAATTGTTATTATCAAGAAAGATAATATGAATGAGTGAATATTTTGCCAATGAAAAAACAAAAACGAAAAAAAAAAAAAGAAAGAAAATCATAAAGATATTGTTAGTTCGTTAGCTACAATAAATTATTATTCATTACATTAGCATAAAAAGAAGTAATTAGTGATAAAAAGTTGCATTTGATGATTACTGATAAAAAGTATAAAGTGGTGCCTATTTCATTGCCTAAATTTATTTCGAAAAAAATAAAATAATAATTAAATTTTTATTTGTTAGATTTAATTTTAAAAAAAGGAGAAATTGGAGGAATTTTTTATTTTTTAAATTTATAAAAGCGGGAACTGAAAATGGCCTACTTTGGCTTATTGTAGGCAAAATGCACAATGCTATAGTAGGAGAAAAGGATTTTTGTTGTTTAATAGCAAAACCGGAGAAATGAGATGGTTGAAAGGGTGAATGAAGTAGAAGCGGGAAAGAGAGACCGCGAGAAGCGGGATGAAGAAGAAGGAAAAGAGGCGGCGGGGAAGCGGGTGGATGCTGTTTTTTTTTACATCATCCTCAAGGTTATATAGAAAGCGAGGAAATGGTGGAATTTAATTTAAAGCAATTTAAAATATCTTTCTTACTGCAGATATGAACATTTCTTTAGGTATAAAAATTAATATGAAAAGAGAGGGAGAGAGAGAGAGAGAAAGAGAGTAAGAAAGAAAGAGGAATGGAGAAAGAGAGGAAAAGTTTATAGGTTTTTTTTTTCAAATGAAAAGAATGAAAATGTTAGTGTTACTTAAATTAAATTAAGGATAACGGTAATGAAGGAGTGTTGTGATGGGAAATTTTTTATTTCTAAATAAAACTCAACCGAAATTAAAAAATTTTTAAATTTAATTTTGTTTTTTTTTTCAATCTATAAAATTAAATAGCACTTTCGATTAATTCCTATCAATACTTTAGAGATGTTAAGAGGAATGTATGGAAGAAATTAAAGGGAAATGAAACTTCACTGATATTTGAAATAGTTGTACTATAATTGTACTATAATTGAACATGAAATTAATAAGTTCAATATTATCAAAATCAAGCATGCTGCTAAGTTAATTAATTGTAAAATCGATAACATTATTAATTCATGTACGATAAATTAAGCTAATCTTTCCCTTCAGCAAAAAAAAAAGATCAATTCCAAACTAAAATTTGTTTTTTCTTTTTAAATTGTGAAATCTATGAAAAATTAAGAATGTAGGCTTTTTTTTTCGATCAAAAAGAAGTCGTGACTTATTTTATTTCATAAAATACGGCAAAAAAAATGTTTAATTAAGATTTCGCTATTAAAATTAAAAAAAAAAGAAAGGTGCTATAACTGAATTCTGCGCCCATTTTTCCTAGATCAAAGATCATTTTTGTGATGATCTTCAAAAATGAATTTGATTTCGTTTTATTTTCTAAGGTAAAAAAAAAAAAGGACGAAAAGAAGATGACATTCTATTTATTTCAATATATCAAATGGTATATTTAATTGACAAAAATATTGGTTCAATTTTCCGGAATACTTTTATCCAAACGAAAATGAATTAGCAGACAATCTTTTCTTTCTCTCTTTTTCCGTTTTATTTTTTCTCTTTCTCAATGGCAAATTTTTGCAAAAGTTTATAAATTTCAGGGTGACTGGATAAAATGATAAGTTTAATGAGTGATAATGAGAATTAAATTTAACAATAATTCGATACATTCAGATTTTATCAATTCATTCATTACATATCTGTTATTTGATTAATTGATTGATTGATTGATTAATTGTTAGCAACATTTGGAGCAATCTTAGATAACAGTTTAGGAATAGCTGGTAAATTGTTCCCAAATTAACAAATGTGTAATTTTTGATAATAAATAAAGTAATTAATGATTATATAAAACAATGAAATGAAAAGCAATTCATTTTTATATATTTATTTAGAACAATCTTCTCCCATTCATATTATATCCAGTTAAAGTGTAAATGATTACCACATACTTTTTAACCATTTCATTTCATATTTAATTTATAACAACATATATTAATTGATTGATTGACTAACTGATTGATCGATCGATTGATATATAAACATATTAATTAACAAATTAATTTTCACACACCAACATATTGATTAATCGATTAATTGATTTATATAGACTAATTGATATATGACAATAAATTGATTAATTAATATATACGTATAACTATGCACATTAAAGTAGAACAATTTCCCAAAATTTTGTTTAATTTATAAAGGAAAATATAAAAAAAAATGAAAAATGAAAGAGAAAGAGAGAAAGAAAATGTAAAAGTAGGAAAAAAAATGACAGCTGCGTAAATAGTAAACAAAAGATTGATGATTATGTTAGGGTTAGAAATGATAATATGTTTCTTATCAAATATTACCAACAATCATTTGACCTTTTACCTTTCCTTTTTGTATTTATATATCATCTGTTTGCTACCATAGCAATAGAATGAATAATACAGATGGGAAATGAGTGAAATGTATTTTGAAACACGAATTTATCCAATTTCGATTCCAAATGCATATATATATATGAATAGGAATAATTAAATTCATAAATAAAAAGTTTCGAATTTTCGATCAACATCCATGATTATTTCGCATGTAATATTCGTTTATTTTGCTTCTATTTGATTGTATTACTCTACATCACATGTATTATGCGCAGATATAGATAGATAGATAGAGGGATGAATGTATGTGATAGTGATATTATCAGTGATATTATTTGTATACATTAACGATAGTGATATTATCAGTGATACATTAGCGATAGTGATATTATATTATCAGCTATCAACAATTAGTTAAAATATTATGAGAAATTTGAAGGAATAGAAAAAGAGAGAAAAGGAGAGATGAAATGAGAGAGAATGAAAAGGAAGGGAAGAGAGGAATGTTGAGAGTTGATTAAAGGATATGAATAAATCGAAATGAATTTTGTGAACAGTTCAATCCAGCAAAACAATAATTCCTGTTTTTATTAGCATACTGAATGGAATTTATTAGCTGAGCGTAGGCAGAGTAAATTTGAAAAAGAAATGAAAATTTGATCTGTAAAGTATACAAAATGAAAAAATGAAAGAATATTAAAAATGAAGAGAAAAGGAGAAAGAGGGAAAGGGAGAGAGAGACAGAGAAAGGGAGGAAGAATTAATATGAATTATTTAAGTAAATATTTATGAGGATAATATTTTTAACAAATAAAAATATTACCTTTAATTGTATTAAGTATTTATATTAGTAATTGTATTATTAGAAAAAAAAGTGAAAGATAATCTTAATTAATCATTTTGAAATTTCCTGTTGATAACAATAATAGTATAGATTGATCAATTTTTTGATTAAAATAGTAAATAATTTAAAACAATTATTCGAAGTATATGTTTGAAAGCTTTTGCCTTTGAATGAAACTTTTTAAAACTTTTTTCACCATTTTCTGATGCATTTGTCTCTCTCTCCCTCTTTCTCCCTCTCTTTCTCTCTCTCATTCTCTCATGGATAAACTTTGCAGACGAAAATTTGGGAAGAGCTCTATCCATGCTCACTACAAAATGTGGGTGTATACCTTTCAATCTGCGCAATGGGTTTTTTAGGTGTGCGCAATTGTCCTCACCTTTCACTCCTATGGTTTATCGCAGCAACAGTTATTCTTCCTTAGATGAATGGCCTTACAAGGCTAAACAAGCTCCTATGGTTGTCGAAAGGTTAGCGAGTCTATCCAGCCCGAGGAACCACTTTGTCTGACTCTTCAGTTGACACCTGTCTAGCATAGGAAACCTTACCGGAAGCATAAGCTATTGCTAACGTAGCTCGTAACATCATAAGAACATGTAAGCTTCTTCCTCGCGACATTGGGATGTCTGTTCGTAATGCTAGCCTTAATTAAGTTCCCTAATCCCTAATTAATTGTGATCAAGTCCTTGGTACTAAATCCTTAATTAAATACTTTAATGCTCGAACCTCAAGCACTCTAATCAAGAAACTGACACCAGTTAACAACACACACCCAAAAATACGTTTTAATTTTCCTTTTATTTATTTACTAATCTTTACCTGTCCTTAAAACAATAAAACAAAACCTGCGCTTAAACTTAAAACATTAAATGAAATAATTTGAAGAGCAATTAAGCAATTATCAATTATCAAATTACTATCGTCAATACTACCGTCGCATTGTCAAACATTGCGAATAATTAATAATGATTGATGATAATTAACAATAATAATAATAATAATAATGATAATGATAATGATAATGATAATGATAATAATAATAATAATAATAATAATAATAATAATAATAATAATAATAATAATAATAATAATAATAATAATAATAATAATAATAATAATAATAATAATAATAATAATAATAATAATAATAATAATAATAATAATAATAATAATAATAATAATAATAATAATAATAATAATAATAATAATAATAATAATAATAATAATAATAATAATAATAATAATAAT
>NW_018108543.1:35198-37326 GCF_000183805.2 Loa loa
CCCCCCACCCCACCACACACACACACACACACACACACACATACAGGCATACACACTCCACACACACAGACGCACACAGACACACGCACACTACTAACAATCCATCCAAATATTTTTTTTTTCTATCTTTGAGTGTAAAAAGTCTTTTCTAATTAAAATAGTATCATTAAAAGTCTGAAATGTTCAGTATTTAAATTCTGTCTACTTATTATGGTAATAAATCAATGAAAAAAAAAGAAATGAAGAAAAAGAAAAAAATGAAATAGAAAAAATAAATAAGAAATAAGACTACTTCCTGATCCTTTGGAAAGATTTTGTCCAATGAATGAGACACAATTCATAAAACGGGAAGAGGAAGAAATTTCATCTCAGATTTAAATTCCTCCTCCTTCTCTTCCTCCTCCTTTTCCTCCTTCTCTTCCTCTTCCCTTATCCCATATCACTTCTCATTCAGCCCCATTTTTATCGATGCTGAACGAAAATTGGACCCTTCCTATTGCCTTTTTTTCTCCCTCTCTCTTTTTTTTTTCGTGTCTACTCAGCCTTTTGCCGCCCCACCCATATTTATTATGTTTAGCCACTGTTTGTCTCTTTCTGTTCACTATTTCATTTTTGCATATATCTTTGTCTCTCTGTTTATACCTTCTTTTGAAATGCAAAAATGCATTTTTGATTAAATTTTCATTTATTAATTTTTAAATAAATGAAGCAACAACGATTACAAAATGAATGGCGGAAAATCAGATTAAGTCATAATAAAGAGGTCAGTTAGAGGAGAAGGAAGAGGAACAGGGTCATGAAGAAAAATCAAAGTAAAAAGGTTAATTAGAAGAGGAAGAGGAGGAGAAACGAAGAAGACGATTTAACAGTTAAATTTAAATTCCTTCTTTTTCTGTTTCTAAAAATTTTTATTTACAATACAAAAAGCAACAAGCAATTGATAAATTTGTGATAATTTTCAATTTGTAACAATTAAAATCACTGCTATAAAACAAAGGCATAAAATGATCGAATAATAAATAGTAATAAATTGAAAATTTCTCAAAATATTTTCAAAATTGCTGCAAATTATTAAGGAACTGATAAAATGATTATCAGTATTGTCGTCTTGCTATTTTTTTTAGATCAGTTGTTTTGATAAATTTTAGCGACAACTTTTTAATAACTTCAATATATCGTCATAACAACATATCTTTATTTGTTAACAGTAGATAAGGGATGAATGTGACCAGCTATTCATGGCACAAACTTATTGGTATAAAATTTCACTGATGGTAATTTTAATGATTAGCGTTTTCATTTTCTTAATTAAAATATAAATTTCACATTTTGAAGTTTTATATTAATGAATACTGATTAGCGGTTTCATTATCCATTTGTTGACTATAGATATAATGAATTAAAAATTAATTAGGAGAAAGCAATAATTAGTGTCATTTTGCATGATTGATTTAATATTTGTGAAATAATAATTCAAATTTTAAAATGAAATAAGAAGCTGAACGAAGTTTCTCATTTACATCCACACAAATTAAATACCAACCATAAGTATTTAAATGGTCAAAGATTACACTGCAATAAATAAAATATAAATTTCCCATTTTCCTTTTATCGTTTTTTTCTTTAAATTATTTTGATGAAATTTTAATCCTCCAAATATAAATTTTATGTTCCAGATAGAAATTTCCCATTTCGTTTTACTACAAATTAATTTTTTCAAATTATTTTGATGAAATTCAAATACAAAATGAACGGGATCAAAGCGGCTCAAATGGTACGGAAAGATAAGAAAGCTGAAAAGAAGCTCGAATATTCAAAAGAATTGATAACTTTTTTTTTTGTTTCAATCTTACATTTGGCTTAACAAAATTCAAAGAAAAGAAAAAAGCAAAAACGAAAGACTTCTATGTAAATAATATAAGAGAAAGTTATTGCGTTTCTTTTTTCTTTTTTTTCTTCCATCACTTCGATCGCATTGAAGAAAATAGACCAAATTCATCCATGCCATTTAATATAATCAGATAAAATGCCATCAAAATTGCTATTCATTCGTCCTCATTTTTTTTCTTTTTTTTAGACAAATTTTTCCATTTTTTCCCACTTTTTTTGTTGAAAATTCTTTTAAACT
>NW_018108543.1:37985-44601 GCF_000183805.2 Loa loa
GTGTATATATATATATATATATATATATATATATATACATATATATATATATACCTTTTTCAGTTGTCACATCTTTTTTATTACACTTCACATCATTATCAATAATAATAATAATACCATTTGTTATCAGCAAAAAATTTTTGTTTAGAATTGAATTTAATCATTTATAAAATTAAATTCCAGTGAAACAATAAAAGTAGAACTATTATGCAAAATTTCGATACTGTAATTTTGTCCAGTTGTTTGTGAGGAGGAAGAAATTAAAGAAATGTGAAAATATTTAATTAAGTAGCATTTATTTCCTTTTTATTTACTCCAAATTAAAATTGCCTTCGAGGACTGGAGAAGTTCCTAATAACTTTTTTTTTCGCCTAATTAAAATATTTTTGGCAATAATAATCAAATTAAAGAAAAAAAAAATGCATATATTTATAAAAATTCTTTCTTACTGTTGCAAAATATTTTAATTAATAAATTCAAAAGACAATCTTTTAATAACTTCAAAATAATATTTTTGATTGCAACTAACAAAACAATTAATCTGAAAGGAATGGAAATAAAATGCAAATAATTTATGAATTAAAAATTAATATTATTATTTATTATCTTCTTCCGTAATAATCATCTGTTCTTCAGTTGAATCCTTGATAGCAACCGTTTCTTCCATATGCTCATCATTCATTTCAGTATAATCATTATCCGGAATTAGAATGAAACGTTCGATTGCATTTGCTGCTTCATCAACCATCTGAACTTCAATATTCTGTTGTTGATGCAGACGCTGATCTTCTGTATCCTAAAATTTTAAAGGATTTATTTATTTATTTATTTATTTTTTGCAATCTAAAAGAAAGTAGCAACAATATTTTTCATTAATTAAATGACTAATTAATTTCGTTGAAAGAAGTAATTAATTAATTTCCGTCATAGTCCTATATAATAACAAAAAAATTTTAGAAATATATAGTTCTTTCCTTGACCTACTTATTTTTTTATTTGTCACCTTTTTTATTTCAATCATTTAGTAACAACGAAATATTTTTAGATACCATGAAAGTATCATCATTTTGCATCATCTGATCGTTTTCCGTTTCACCAAAATCTTGTTTAACAGAACCGGAATCACGTGAAGTACCCAAGCCTCGTTTTATTTCTTCCGCAATTTGTTTTTGTCGTTTTGCTTTTTCACGACATTCTGCCAATTCTTTGGCATCCGGATACAGTATTAGCACTTTGCTACCGTCACGATCACGTTCAAGAACTGTCAATTCATAAAAATGCCATGGTTCCTCGCATTTCCAACCAATAAACTGATAAATATAAAATTGTTTAATCACAAATTAGACTTAATTACATTATTGCTAAGTACATTAAGTTAATTACACATACCGGAATTTTAGCCTACAGATTTTAGCCTTCACTTCAACTATTTCAATTAAATGATATCTAAATTCTGTTTTGTTTAATTAAGAAATTTAAAACATTAAAATATACCCGTTCAGGTTGAGATTTTAAATATAGACGGCGTTTTCCTTCGATATGCGAAGTGAGGCGATATTTGAGCAGCATATGGTGATTGTCCACACACCAAATTTGATCACTGTCCAATGTCTCCAAATCACAGTATCGAATCAGAAATGTACCTTTCTGAAATGATATATTATTAAATAATTTTTTCCAAAAAAGGAAAAAATTTATAAAGTGATAATTGCTATTAACTTATTTAAGGAAGTTAAGAAAACAATATGTTTGAGTTAGAAATTGAAAATACTCAAGTATACCGGAAATGCCATACGACTTTTTTGTTTGCACAGTAATTCTTCCATGCATTGTTTTTTTGTAGTTGACGATTTTCCAGTTACTGAATTATCCTCCTTCTAAAATTAAAACAAACAATTTATATCTTTGGAAAAATTTGCATAATTTTATGCTTAAATAAAATCTATAACAGCAAATTTTGTGCCTTTTTTGAAAAAAAGATTGTTTTAATATCAAATTGTATAGAAATGCTGAAAAAATAAAACTTTTTAGCATTAAATAACAAAACATATGAACTATTGATTTTTTTTCTTATTTTAAACTTCTTAACTGACCGTACGATCTGATGTGTCATCAATTGTTTCATCAGATTTTCCAACGACTTTCTTACGGGAACGCTTTTTTTCTTCTTTTCATCCTCATCAGCATTTGTTACTGCCAAAACTGCATTTAATGACTGATTTGATATTCCGGAATTTTGCTCTGCAAAGGTTTTTATCACACTTTTTACGGCAATTAATTAATATATGATAGGATTAAAATGAAATTAGAGATTTTTTAAGCACTTTAATCGAATGATTGCATTTATCAGCAAGCATGCATAAATAAATTAAAATAGGACGTTTTTAAAACACTGATAAGCACTTGAATAGTGATATTATTGCAAATATTGGGAATAAAAAAATTTCGAAATTGATAAGATTTAATCACTTTGAGCTTCTTTAACATTCGCTTCATTATTTGTCAAGTTTGCATCATTGATCGATTGATGCGCGATCTTAAATATATTATTGTTACATTATTTATGAAATAAATGAAATTAAAAAAAAAACGCAATTTTGATTCATTATATCATGCGTGTAGGTAACGTTTTTATTGCAATGATGAAAGATATGAATTATTGATTTTGTTTTTCATTTTTAAAATTTAAAAAAAGAATTATTTTGTAAGAATTGCATCGATTGGGTTAATAATGAAGTATTTGCTGGGTTAATAGCAAAGTATTGCTACCGGGTTAAATCGAATTTAATATTTGACGTGCACTTTTTTTTGCTAATTATAGTTAATGAGTATCTTCTGAAATGAAAAAAGTAACAATGAATTTTGAAATTATTATTTCAAATGATGGATCATAATAGCATATATTAATTAACCTGAAAAATTCAACCTGAAATATGAAATGTATACTATTACATCCCACATTAATTAAATTATATTAAATGAAATAATTACTTTTTTGTACGCTACAGTATAATTTAATTCTTCTCGCTATCCTCAATGCGTTGTCATATCTGCCATCAAATCTTTTTTTTCAGTTTATTCCTCCGGAAAATTCCTCTGCAGTAAAAATTTGCATATGATTTTTTATTACCTCGTGCAAAGCATCATTTGTTTTCCCACCACTATCATCATTGCTATCCTTGCGTTTTCTTCCACGTTTTTTCGGAATTGAATTTTCCGGAATAATATTCGGTTCGTTTGTACGAGTAGCATTATCACATAAGCGTTTGCGACCTCTTTTTTTAGTCTTTTGCATTAATTCACCTTACAAAAAAAGTAAATAAATATTTCAATTAAAAACTTTAATTATAAAGACATTCCAGTATTTCTAATTGTTATATAATTCCAAAAAAAAAAAACCAAAACGATGAAATAAAAGCGATAACACAAAGTAATAATTACATCTGCAAATTAATTATAAAAGTTCCTCCGTAATACCGTTAATTAATCGTTATATCATAAATTCCCAATGAAACATTTAAATTCTTTTTGCTTTTTTTCCAATTTAATTATCACAGGTAATAAATTCAAAATTTTGACAGATAAATTAAATTGTCCAATGTGCTTACAATGAAATGCGAAAAAGTTATGATAAAAAAATAATATAAATTATTATTACTTTGTGCAGTTGTTTGTGTCATAGCAATTGTTTGCTGTGATGATGTGATTGATTCAGATGGATTATTATTTGTAGCATTATCAGAAGTTGGAATTGGTAATACTGGTGCTCTAAACGGAGGAGGGACATAATCATTGGGTGAATAATTGGATGATGGTATAACTGATGATGGAGAATTTTGAGGATCTAAAATCAAATATCATTAAATGATTTGATAACTCAAATAAATCTAAACTCAATAATTAACAAGAAAAAAAATTTTTTTCAACAAAAATCAAACGAACAAACAATAATATTAATTGTTTTTTTTTTTTTACACAACAAATTCATTTAAATTATGGCAGAGTAATATATTAACCAGTATGATCTGGTGCTGTTGTACGTTGTATTTCGGAAAATAATGAAATTCTTGTAGGTGGCAAAGGATATGTCGAAACTTCTTCATAATTTGCAACATTACGATTATCAGCAATAAATCCGGTTGATTGCGGATCAGTGTAGTAAACCGGACTGATATTCAATCCGTTCATTGGTGGATATATCGTTAGCTTCAAATTTTTGTAAATAAAATATTAACAGGTAAATTTAGATGGGAAAAATAACAGAAAGAATAAAAATTGTTATTAAACGATATTTATGATATTAGGAGTAATTAATTAAAGATAATTCTTACATTAATAGGATTAGGATATTGTGCCGGATAGTTTGTTGGTGAATTATTCGACTGTGATGTTGCAAGTGATGCTACCGTTGAATGTGTCGGATCCTAAATTGTTAGAAAAATTTTAGAAATGAAAATTAGAAAAAAAATTAGGAAAAAGAGACGATTTACTGTAATTCCGATAAAAATTTATTCTCTTAAATGAAGAAATGTTTGAGCATGGAAAATTGCATATAATTTATAAAATATCCACTTAAATTAATGATTTTTTTCTGTTTATAAAATGCTATAAGAATTATTTTATGTAAATGACATAAAAATACAAATATTATAAGAAATTAACGAAATAATCTGATTAGTAGTAATATTAATTATTTAAGTTTAATTATTTATTAATGATATTAAAAAATTAGTTAGGCATAAATGATAAATTTTAGGATAACAATTGAAAAATGAAAGATTTATATTACAGGCTAATTTATTTTATTTGTTATTAATTTAATTTATGTAAATATATCATGGAATTTCATTTTCAGCTTAAATTTGTAGTAAAATTTTGATGAAATAATCGGAATTTCTGTGCAAAATTTTTCAAATTTTATGATTTTATTTTGAAATGATAAAATGAAATAAATAAGCAAACTCGAGAAATTTCCTGCGTTGCCATGCTATCATTATTCGATGTATCGATCATTTCCTCAACTGCTTCATCGATTTCTGATTGCGTATCATCAACTTCTTCATATACGTCCATTTTTCCTGACTTTTTAAATATTACTAGTAAAAATTTAAAAGTTACAAATCATTTTTGGCTTTAATCTAAAACTTAAATATTAGAAAAAATTCAAAATTAATCCAAAATTTTAGAATTTGATAAAATTTCTCAAACTTTAGACATGTGTGTATATGTATTAATAAATAATTGACCAAACTTGACAGGAAAACAACCGCTTATCGTACAGAAATATACCACAACTGAAAATATTTGTTATTGATTTTAGCAGGTTTTCATCATATTTTTATGCAAATTTCCAAATATTCCCATATTTTCCACTTTAACTTCTTTATGCAAATTTTTCATTTTACTTAAATTTCGCTTTCTGCGTAAAATTATTAATTGAAGAGGAAAATTTTTTAGATTTATTGGAATTTATTCATTATAAAATTTTCTATTTCATCGGTTAGTTGTGTTCATAAATAATTAATTATATTGGATGCTAGAAAAAGTTACAAAACAAAAAACAAAAAAACGTTTTAACATTTCCGGAAAAGTTTAACATTTCCGGAAAAGTTTTCATATTGTTTTATTTTATTGTCTAGAAAATGTCACAATTTATTAGCAAAAGCTGTATTTATTAGTAGTAATTTATTATTACAATCTGAATGGAATTTTATTCAGTTCAAAACCCTTATGCAAAATTGCTTTTCAATTTTATTTCAATTTATTTAAATATTAACAGCTTAGATAGAAAGATAAGTTTTGCAATATTAAAATGAATTTTTGCTAAATTTAGTCTGTTATTGTTTAATAGGATGCGAATTTTCACTGTATATTTATTTGTAAACTAATTTTATTTAGAATATTTAAAACAATTAGTAACTCAAATTAATTGGGTAAAAAAAATCGATCTAATAGTTCTGAAAGTTAAAAAAAAAGCATTCAGAATTTCATACATTTCTTATTTTAATTTCAATGAAATATGAAAAGGAAAAGGTCACAAGCCATCAAAATTTGAATTTTTAAAAATTTTCAAGATAATATTGAAATTTTTACTTTAGTAACTTGATTTTAATCCTAATAATTTAATAATTTGACACAATATTATGTATATGTGAATGATTTCGCAATTTTTTTTCCTTTATTTTAGAATTTAATATTCCATAATTCCAATCATCAATGGTATTTGAAATGAAACAAGGTGACCGAGTTCGTATTGCGCATCATGATTTTGCATTTTATGAACGCTTACATAATTACAATCAATTAGCATGGAGTTCACGAATGGCTACCGTATGTTTTTTAATAATAAAAATTTGCATTCAATAAAAGGAAAAAAGAAAAAGTTTGATTAATATTTTATAAAATGGTAAAAAAGATGAGAATAAAACTTTAATTTTAATAATTAAATATTTAAATTTATAGGTTATATAATTTCAGTATATTGGTAAAGTTGGTATTGTAAAAGATGTAACTATGGAATCGATCCAAGTTACAATTTTTAGTTGGGGAACATCTGAAGGTATGACAACAGCATCAGTAGCAACAACAACAACAACAACAACAACAACAACAACAA
>NW_018108543.1:44763-58353 GCF_000183805.2 Loa loa
ACCGTATGTTTTAATAATAAAAATTTGCATTCAATAAAAGGAAAAAGAAAAGTTTGATTAATATTTTATAAAATGGTAAAAAGATGAGAATAAAACTTTAATTTTAATAATTAAATATTTAAATTTATAGGTTATATAATTTCAGTATATTGGTAAAGTTGGTATTGTAAAAGATGTAACTATGGAATCGATCCAAGTTACAATTTTTAGTTGGGGAACATCTGAAGGTATGACAACAGCATCAGTAGCAACAACAACAACAACAACAACAACAACAACAACAACAACAACAACAACAACAACAACAATTACATCAAATAATAATACTAATCAAGATGAAAAAAATCAACCGGAAATAGGACGGAATACTGTAGTTGAAGCAACATATTCATGGCATCCAAAAAGTGTCCTATTAGCACAAAATGTTTGCATGTTAGATGGTGATCGAGCAATTATGATACGAAATAAGGTTTATCAAATTTTAATCATATCATTTCAATTTTATGTAATATTAATTATACTATGATGTAAAATTTACGTGTATAATGCGAGAATAATCAAGTAATAGTAGGATTTAAAAAAAAAAGGAGGAATAAAATTACTTATAACCATTTCTTTTTTTAGGATTTGAGTAAAGCAATAATGGTATCAATTCGTGTTTTGGATGAGGAAACGTTTGCATTACGATTGCCACATGCTGAATCGTTAATTTGGAAACAATCGGAGAATTTGAATGATGTTATTTTACCCATATATTCAGGTAATTAAAATCTTTCATTAAAACAACTACATTTAAGTATTTCAGTTTTATAAATTAAGTTTATCAATAAGCCAGGAAAAAAACTACTTTAAATAATTATTAAAAAGGAAAAATCATTTTAATCAGACTTTTTTCTCAATTTAATCAACTTTTAATTATTAATTGATTAGCTTTAATCAGAAAAAAATTGGAAAATTTGGACGATGTTATTTTGTCTGTATATTTAGGTAATTAAAATATTTCATTAAAACAACTATATTTAAATACTTCGATTAACAAGTCAAAGTATTCAAATATAGTTATAAAATGAGTTTATCAATAAGCTGAAAAAAGAAATCTTTAGTTTAAATAATTGTAGAAGAAACTTTTCCAATTTAACTTTTCTTTTCAATTTAATCGACCACTAATTATGAATTAATTAATTACTTTTTTTTCGGAATTCTTTCCATTTTTTACAAATTTACCATGCAGATGCATAATCAATTAATAATTCAGGTAATTAAAATCTTTCATTAAAACAACTACATTTGAGTACTAATGCATAAATTTAAGTTGGAACTTTTTCTTGAGTTTAAATCTTATTTCAACTAAAAAAAAAGTGCATAATGATAAGAAGCACAGAAGTTATGTGTATTTTTTTTTTAAAATTAGGTCGAAATTTGTCAACCTTAATGCATGACCGGAATCTTCCAATACATTTGGCAAATATAAATCGTACTCCGGAACGTGTTGTATTTGGTGTAGTAACAATGGTACCAAATGTAACTGATATAATGGAAGCATTACGTTATTGGGCTGAAACCGGTGATGAGAAGCAATTTCATCTGATACTTTATTATTATCCGGAAATGGTTGGTAAAGTTTTTTAATTTTTAAACTTTTTTTTCAAGTCTTGCATTGTTTAGCATGTTATATTAGACGAAGACTAAGCATAAAGTTTTACTATTATTGTAATTTTGAAGAAAAATGCTGCAATTGATGGACAAACACTTTTGATGTTAGCCGTTGACTTAGGCCTTTGGTCAGCAGTAGTTGTACTGTTATGTATTGGTGCCGAAAAAACATTACTGATCCAGAAGGTAATAGTCTCTATCATATAGCTGCTAAAAGGTAAGTAAATTTGATTTGGTACTTACTGACTAATTAGTTAATAGAACTACATTTTAATAATATTTTCTGCGAAAAAAAAAGAAAAACTGGCCAAAATTTTTGAAAATGTTAGTATTATTTATCCATTATTTGGAAAGTTCATAACTGAAGTAAATTTTCGCCCCCAAAGTTTGAAATTTTTTTTCTTGAATGAATTTTCCATCAATACTTTACAGAGGTCATAAACAAATTATCGAAGGTTTGATGATATTTTCACCTGATGATGTCAATTTGCAAAATTTTAAAGGTGAAACACCTTTACATTATTCCATTTTGAATGGTCATTTATCTTGTATTGATCGACTTTTAAATGCACCTACAATTGATCCAAATATACAGGTGACACAGTCATTCTCATATCTATTAAATATTAAATTTTATTTTTAATCAAAACTAAATATTTCTTAGTTATTTTGTAGTTAGCAACAAAACTACTTCCAAAAATTTTTCGATATTTTAAAATTATGCAAAATAATCCTTGTTTTAATCATTACTTTTGGGTTCAATTTTTTTTTAAATTTTCATTAAAAAGCAACCAATTCATCCCTTTTTAAAATTATTTTACCGCCAAAAGGTTTTTATAATTTCAAATACTGGACAAAAAATTAATTGATTAATTTTAACGGAACATTAAAAAAATTATTTTTTATTTTTTATTCTTTGCTTCTACAATAATAAACAATAAAGATATTTTATATTTGAATTAGGGGAAAAGTAATAAGACTAATGAATGATGAAAATATAAAGGATAATGATGGTAATACACCTCTTCATATATTATCTGCAATGGAAGATATACCAGTTCGTGATGCAATGCT
This sequence comes from Loa loa, assembly GCF_000183805.2. Lineage (NCBI taxonomy): Eukaryota > Metazoa > Nematoda > Chromadorea > Rhabditida > Onchocercidae > Loa > Loa loa. The sequence continues at coordinate 47,491 of NW_018108543.1, forward strand.
TCATCGTCTATTATCAAATGTTAAAATTGATCAACTGATAATAAATAATGATGGATTAACTCCACTACAACTTGCAATTATCACTAATCAGCATAAGTAACATTTGAAATTATCTAAACGAAAAAAAGGGGAAAATGATTCAAAATTATTTAAAAAAAAAAACAAAAATTACCAGGGAAATTTATTAATTCTTACCATATTTCCATAAAAAATTAATTACGATAGAATTATTTTCAGATTTTGACAGTATTTTTCAATAATACTTAGCATTTAATTGAAATTTAATTAACACTAAAGTTCAGATACTGGTTACTGCAACATTTACAGGCTACTGTAAGATTTACAGTAATTGGTTGCTATAATACTTACAGTAATATAGGGTCACTATAAATGTGAAGCTTTGATTGTTATCAAATTGAGATTGTTTAAAAAAAAACCCCGTAGAAAAAGTAAATGAATGGGGAAAAAATGTAATGTATTAAAATAATTATTTCGCTTTTTTTTGACTCAAATTAATTTTTTTTTGACTAATTAAGAAAATTCTTGTCAAATTAATTGCACTAAATTTGATAATTAACATTTAACAAAATGTTTTGCAGAATTGTAGAATCGATGATTCATATGAAACCAATACTTCTTGTATCGGATGGTTGTTACTCATTATTACCATTACATCTTGCCGCAGCATATGGTCATATTAATGTATTAGAAATTATTCTTAAAGTAAGAATTAAAAGATGAAAAAAAAATTTAATATTCAAAAAACGAAACCAAAAAATTGAAAAGTCTTCAAATTTTTTTTCCAATCTTATAATTTTATTTTCATCAATTTGCGATGTTTTTTTTTCCTTTTTTCTTTCTTTTTTTTTTTGCGATAAGAGAAGCAAGGAAAATAAGAAAATTACCAATAATTGAAAATTATAACATTTTTTAATTTGCTAATTTCATTTCATCCCAATTTCAAAAAAAAAAAATTTATAAATTTCATTTTTAGCATTCTTCGGATATAAACAAAACAACCAAAGCTAATCGTACAGCATTACATTTTGCAGTAGAACGTTGGGATGGTAATGCTGATAAGGATATGCAACGTCTTTCTTGTATTCAAGTAATTTATTAAGATATGATATAGTATTCAAGTAAATCATTGTGATACTCTATTCAAATGATTAGTTGTTTCTCTGAAAGTTTAAAACTATTCATCAATTTCATATCAGTGTTTATTGCATGTATAAGGGAAAAATAATAATTATTATAACAATAATTAAAAAAAATATTTAAGAGAACAAAAGATAGGACTTTGGAATAATTATTTAAATATGCTTTCAAATTTCAAAACAAATTTAATTTATATTTTATAGATTTAATTTGTAATTTATATTTTTTTCATATGCGGAAATGAAATAAAATTGATCATAGAAATAATAATAAAAAAAGAAAAAATATTAAAATGCAGTTTTAGGTTTCGGAACGAAATTAATTCATAATTTTCAAATATAAAATTTAATATTATTTTAAATATTTCATGTCCAGTTACTCGTATCCTCGGGTGTACCATTAAATACACGAGATTGTGATGGTATGACTGCATTACATTTAGCAGCTCAAGCAACCCAGGGACAAGCTACAATAAGCAATAATAAAATACAAATTGTATTACAGATGAAGAAATCAAATATGGTAATTAATTTAGTAATTAATCTTATTGAAAAATAACTGTTTGTTTCAAGAAAAGAAAGAAAAGAAACTCACCAATAATTTTATTATTTGCCATTTTCTCCTTTTTTTTTGAAAAGTTAATGTAAATGGAAAAAAAGCTAATTTTCATCCATTTTAATATTAATTAAAACTAATTTATATTCGTTTTTCTGACGAACTCTTCAAAATTTAAAATTTTGGAGTCCATCTGCAATTTTTTAGACTTGAAATCAAAAAAGTTATTGTTTTTCGTTATTACTCCAGCGTTTGGAAGAACTTGCATCAGCATTTCGTCCGCAGTGGCCTGTTGCGGTAATGTGTTTTCTAATTGCGCAAGGAGCTGATCCGCAAATTCGTGATCGCACCGGATGTGTTCCATTTGAATTAGTTACCGAACCAACCCTGAAGTCCTTATTTGAACAGTATGTTACCTGTAGGCCAAGGTTCTTATTAATTATTATTAACAATAATAACAATAATAAATGGTAATAATAATAGTAATATAAATGGAATCGTTTTCATTTATATTTTTGAAGTTTTAGTAAAATCAAATGATATTAAAACAATAATACAATTGAAGCATTTAATACTTTCGATTGAATTATTAAAACTTAAGTTACGGAAATAATTTTCATTTTTATTTTTCTTCTATTATTTAACTTCGTAAATGTCTCTTTAAAGTATATAAAAAGTCCTTTTGTGGTTTGCTTTTTTTTTTAGGAAATATGAAAATAGTCAGATTTTATCAATTACTGCTTTCTGCATGCAAAAATAGAATATTTGAACATTCGCTGAGATTTTAGGTGTACCATAAGCTTATTGACTCTTCTTATTGTAAAGCACATCAATAATTAATAAAGTTTAATCGAACATAAGAAATGAATTTCTTACATTTGTTAAGAATGAATTTTTTAAATAAAAAAAAGAGAAGGAAAAGAAAGTTATTCTACAAACAATCATTAAATAATAATGAACAATTTGATAATATATTATATCAGTAGATGGGTAAGCAAGGAAAAAATAAGTTAAAAGCAGAAAATTATGCAACTTTTTTCTTTTTATAATTTGAATTTCATTTCATTAAATTTAATTAACGAATTCTTTTGATTTAATTTTTTAAAAAAATAAAGAAGAAACGCAAGACCCTATAATACATTATAATTTTATAATATAATTTTATTTTCATATTTTATAATATATTTTTTTGTGATGAAATGAAAACTTTATGGAAAATAATTTTTAAAAGTATTAAATATCTTTGAAAAAATTTTTTAAATATCAATTCTATTATATGCAATCAACATTTTCACTCCTTTTTTTTTGAGATACAAATAATTGTAAATTCATTTAATAAGATTTCATATGCTAGCACTGAAAAGAGAAAGAAAAAATTAAAGAAAACTTCCAAATTTAAAATTTAAGAAATTTTCAAAGCTTGGAATTAAATTGCAAAAGATTTAAGCTTTTGAAATTGACATTTAATCAGTTATTTGGAGTGGAATTATACTAAACGCCAGAGGCAGGAACTGATTAATGATTTTAATTATTCAGTAAGAATATTCTATTTTTGTCATTCAAACATTGTTTTCCTTGACATCCAAAATCCATTGATCATGAATTCGAATTATAGGCAATTTTTTAGTGCAAAAATTTGGATTTTTTTAATAAAGAAATTTTAAATAATATTTTCTCAAATTTTGCCAAAATTTTAATATTAAAAAAAAAAACATAAGGCCTAATATATCAGAAATAAATTTAAAATTATGTTCTATTCTTACCCATTCATTTATTGATTTATTCAATTTTTATTCTAACTTTGCTACTTATTCCTATTTAAATAATTTGGCCAGTTTAATTTGTTTCTATTCCTTTGTGAAAATTTACCAATTCACAAATAAGTTTCAGATCATGTGTTCCAATGAGTCGTACGGTAGCACAAAGTTTTGATACCACTGGGGTGACAATGTGTACCTTTAATTGTGATGACAATATAGCGGATATCGTTTTCATTCCTTGTGGTCATCGAGTAGTTTGTGCTACCTGTGCCGGTAACACTTTACTCAGACGTTGTCCATTATGTTATCAACAAATTGTTATGGCAAAAAATTCATGTATGATTGTTAGTTGGAAATTATTAAAATTTTTAAAATGAATTAAAAGAGTAATTAGAATAATTATGGTAATGATAAGAAAACTACTTCATTTCCTATTACTAAACCTATTTAAATTTATAATTTTTTTCTTAAATAATTATTAAGCTAATGTTAATTATTGTTGCTATTTATTACCTATTTTATTTTTCCATAAATTTGTTTATTTCTCAAATAAATAACATATTAGACTGCAAAAATAGTTGAAAATAAAATGCCAAGTAAATTTCATATGTATTTTGATAGCTAAATATGATATAAGCTTATTTCAATGATAACAGGTTAGATGGTGAAGAAGTTGAAATTGGTAGTAAGATTATACGATATGGTGATATTGGTTTGGGTGAAAATGTTCAGATGGTTGGTAAAATGGAAATTACAAAAATAGCACAAGAAGCTGTTGAACGTGCCAAAAAAGCCGTTGAAGAAGGTAGGTAATTTTTTTTTTTTTTTTTGGAAGTGGCTCATTTTGATACATTCCAATTAATCAAGGTTTAAGTTAATATAAGACCAGTTAACCTTATAAGCCTAGCGTGCTAAAAATTAATAACTAAAGTTAAATTAAGGCTTTAAATTGAAATTGAACCTGGAATGCTTTCCAACTTCTTTTAGAAGATAAACGAAAAAAGAAAATAAAATAATGCTTTATGTTAGAAATGTACAATAACGAAATGAAATATATGTGACATTACGAAATATATGACATCAAAAAAAAAATGAAACAAAAAAATGAGAAAAAAAGTATGTGACAACACGTATGTTTCACGTAAATAATGCTAACATTTGCACCATTTACATCAGTTTTTGGCAATTTTGTTTGTTATAGAGAAAAATGAAATTGTACGTGAATTACGTGATAAGTTAGAACAACTAGAGCTCGAAGTGACATGTGCAATATGCATGGATCAACGTTGTAGCATTGTATTTCAATGTGGACATACAGCATGCGTGGAATGTAGTAATCCATCAAAATTGAAAGTGTGTCATATTTGTCGTCAAACTATTAAACGACGTACAACAATTTATACGTGAATATTCAAAGAATGAAATATAAAATTAGTGAAAATTTCGAAATTGAAAAAAAAATTGAAAAAGGTATTAATTCGATTATTATCATTTAAATGCAACTTTATAATAATTGATACCATTTATTTTCCTTTTGAGTTATTTTTGAATTTAATTTCACCGTCAACTGAGTTTTATTTAAAATTTAAATTTGAACTCATGGATTCAAACAAATTAAATGTTAATCATAAAATGGAATAGTTATAAGTTATGTATGTATATATGGGATTAGCGCATTTATTATTGCAGTGATAAATAATTAAATTAAAATTATTTCGTTCCTGAATTATTTGCTAAATCTTACCGTAATCGATTGTAGTGGAAACCATTTAGTATTAAATTTGATTAAGCCGCTTATACGACTCAGCTAGAAAATAATGAAGGAAATTCCCTAACATATCATTAATTGAGCATTAAATCTGAAATGTAGTATATGGTTGTATAAATAGTAAGGATGTGCTATTCATATGACGTGCCATTGTCATTATCTAATATTATTATTAATATTATCATTATTGTCTTCTTAATATTATCACTATTATCATTGTTTTGCGAGTACAATTTCTGAAATGAAATAGAATTTCAGAATAGAATTTTCATAATTTTATGCTAAAATTCTAATCACCAATAGCTAAAGGAAATCAATAGGATTTTTTTTCCAAATCACATAAACAAAAATGATCAAAATAAAAAAAAAAAAAACAACAAGTATACTCACTAGAAATGATTCCTATTTGAACTTTGACATTTTTAACATATAGGTTCTGACATCTCACAGTTTCAATGCGTTAAATAATAACTTACAATTTTTTACATATTCACCACTAATCTATACTATTTCCATTCATTTGATTGTAAAAAAAAAAAAAAATTCTTGACAAGCAATAAATTAAAATTTTCGATAACTTTATGTAATACGTGATTCGTGCTAATAACAACATTCATAAATCCATTTCAATGACTATCTTCGTTGCTTTATTCATGATTTTTAAATTATCATGAATATAAATATACATATACGCACACGTACACGTATACGTACAAAGATAGTTGAGAATTTCATTTTAATTTAATGAAAAAGAATTTGGAAAAACACACTTACACACTCACACGCATTCGTACACATACAAAAGATAAGTAAAATTTTATTTTAACTTGATGAAAATAATTTGAAGAATTGTCAAATCATTTGAAATATATCAGTGGAAAATAAAAAGTATCGAAACTTAAATAATTGAAACGAAAAATTATTTTCTGAGCATTCATTTAGTTGATAACAAATTTAATACGGCAAATATTCATATGCATACAAGCAAATGAATATGTAATTATAATTGGAGGAAAATTGATGCAAATGATATAATACGAAATGATAAGGAAAACAGTTTATGGTATAAAGAAAACGAGATAGCTGTCTTTATGAACTATAAAATAAATTACTGTGAAATGATATGATCAAAGCAATCCATGGCATACAGCAAAACATTTACATTTATGAATTATAAAATAGATTATCCTGAAATGATGTATAACAAAATTCCAACATGTCAAATACTCGATCCGTGAATAAAGCTTTAAAAAAATTAAACATTAAGCATTGCATGTCATAAATTGAATGAACCTATAAAGCGAATAAAGATAATAGAGAAAAGTGTGGGAAAAAAATTTTTGAAGAAATTATGAGAAAAACAGAATTAGCTAAAAATGCAGGAATTTTTAATTTCATAATTTAAGTTCAAATTAAAATATGAGAATTCTCACTTACATTTTGATAATTATTATGTATCAAAAGTGCAAAGAGTGCGAATAAAGCGGTCAATAATGCAAAAATTTTTTAAATATTGTCTCATTAAGTATGATTTGCTCTCATTTCCAAAACAAAAAAAAGAAAAAGTAAAAAAATTTTTGGGAAAAAAAAATTAAATAAATGAAAATTTCTATTTTCGTTTTCTTTTCCATCATTTTTATCCATTTTTTTCTTTTTATTTTTCCCATTCATATCTTTTCAATGTACAAATTATAAATGTATTCCGGAAGGATTATACGGAAATACGATCCGATTTAACGAAAATAGTTCCAGAATTTTGACAATTGCTCCAAACTAAATTGCTTTTACTCTTTCATTTCCATCATTTCTTTTAGTGCTACCAAAAACTGTTCGTCGTCGACTTTCCGTAATGGATAAATAGATTGTTTCAGCATTCAATGTTTCCCTTTGCTTACGACAAAATATAATGCTGAAAAATTTCTTCATATGATTTCTTTAAGTTTTTTTTTTCCTTTAGAAATATTGAACTATTACTCGAATTAAATTGTCATCAAAATTTCAATTCAATTTTTTCATGATCACTGCAATTTTAATTTTAAATGAATCCCTATATTTCGCAAATTTTTTAATTGTGTATCTTTTAAATATTTCGTAAAATTGATCATTGAAATTTAGTAATTAAAATTTTTGGAAATTTAATAAGATAATAAATACACAATGCAATGAATACCCTTTGTAAGCATTTCGAAATTCATGTATCCTAAAATAGCAAAGTGGTTGCAGAAGCGCATTCAAACACATTAACGTTTGAAAACCCCATCGTACGTAATACATGGCCGTGCGTGAAATACCCAAACGTGAACTTAAATGATATCAATAAAGATAACAGAATTTTTTTTATCACTAATGATAATTTAACAATTACAAATGATATGGCTATTTTGACTCCACATACCCGTGCGTATGATATTCAGACGTGAACTTAAATGGTATCAGGAAAAAGAAAAAAACTGAAATAATATAAGATAGAATTTTTTTAATCACTAGTGATAATTTAGCAATTACAAGTGATAAGGATATTTTGATGTAAGAATATTTGTTTAAATCTTTTTGCCTCTTTTTTAATTTACATTATTTGTTGAAACCAATCAAATCTTTTCATTTCATCAATCTTTTTGACCAGTCTAATTTATCCAATAATTTTGATAATTTTTCAAAAAAAACCCATTTATTTCAAAAATTGAAATTTTACATTTTGGATGATTTTCAATGTTAATTATAAATAATAATAATTTAAATTGGAACCTTTTTAGCCTAGTAACAAATAAAAATTTTATAGCTGAATAAGAAATAAAATAAACAGTATAGATAGCCAGTACACTGCCAATAACAATAACATATTTGTTCCTTTTCAATATTTGCTTCTTTGCTCGATTAAATTCACCTGAAATTTTAAAAAAAATGAAAAAAGATATTTCGAAGTAAATTTTAGGAGCAAATGAAGTGAATAAACTTTTGAAGTAAAGAAATTTTCAGTTATTAATGAATTGTTAATCTTTAATTTAATTTCGTGCTTTTTTAAACATAATATTTCTATTTCAAATTATCATAATTTACAAATGTTTTAATGAGCAAATAATACATTGTAGGTTGTAATTTACTTACCATTTATACTATCGTTAGCTTGATAATCATTATAAACTGATATCTGTAATTAATTAAACCTTTTTTTTTCCAAATTATTAATATTCAACAAAATTATGCATTAGATAGCTATCTTAAATGAAGTGAAAAAAAAACTGCATAATTTCAAAAATAAATAAAATGTTTGAGCGAATCAAGAAATAATTTAAAATGAAATTTCAGAAATTAAAAATTTCAAATCAATGGAAGTAACATACCGATGTATCACTTTTAACAATTTTTGAAATGACACGAATTAATCCACTATAGCATACAATTGATATAATCAAACATACGAAACAAAATATAATAACAGATGTATTATAAATAAATTCGGTATTATTTGATATTTGACTATTGCGTATAAAACATGCTGTAAGTTTGAAAGTAAAATTTAAATTCAGAAATACTTCCTTTCTAAATAAAACTCTCTGGTCTTGTTTACTTACCTGTTTATTTGTTTTATCATTTGTTTGTTTATTTGTTTACTTATTCATCTGTTTGTTTGTTCATTTATTTGTCTGTTTATTTGTTCCTTTATTTGTTTACCTATTTTATTGTTTATTTGCTTGTTTACTTGTTTGCTTTCTTTCTTTTCCACTTCATTATTAAATTTTCTAATACTTATGTTACTGTCGTTTAAATAATCAAACAAAAAAGAAAAAGGAAAAAAGATGAAAATAAATAAAAAAATCGATAGCTACAATCTTACACGATGGTAAACGTAATGAATAAAAAATATCATCTGTTGATGCTGTTGTTGTTGTTGTTGTTGTTGTTGTTGTTGTCGTTGTTGTTGTTGTTGTTGTTGTTGTTGTTGTTGTTGTTGTTACTGTTGTTATTGTTGGTATTGATATGGTAGTTCCTGTTGCTAAAATTGTTAACTGTTCAAATGTTTTAAAAATTAGAAAAAAAATTGATACTTTAATTAACTGAAATGAAACAAAAAAATAATGGACAATTACAACATATTATCGATTAAAAAAAGTTTTAATTTTTTTTTCTTCATCTTTTTCTTTTTACATTTTTTTTTCGGACTAATTAAATTGAATATAAATGGATTATGGAATATTTAATTAAAAAATAAAACAAAATTGTTTTATCAATTATCCAATTTTATTTATAATCTTCTTTTACATGAATAACTTAATCCAAAATTGTTCATTTAAATTCTTAAACATAATTTAAAATTTTTACATATTGTATTATAAAAGGTTTAAAATATCACTTACCATCACTATTTACGTTATGATCAAAATATTTTCGCTTCATTAAACAATCCGGTTTGATATAAATAGATTGCTTTCGTGAACCAAAGAATAAAATAGACAGTGTAAATCCCCATGCTATTATCCATGTAGTTGCAATTAACAAGGTAACTCTTGTACTGTAAATTTGATTCCTTTTAAAATCAAAAAAATTTAGAGTACAGTAATGCAAATAAAGACATAATGAAATTTTAAATTAACATATTTATCATGTTCAATTGTTTGTATAACTTAATACGTTGGGATAATTTTTTTCCTTTAAACTTGATATTAATAATTAAACTTTTTTCCCATTTTTTGTTAGTATTTGGGATTAAACAAAGTAAACATTTTTTTTTCAAATTTTACAATGTCATTTAAATTCTTAGTTGAACTTTTTTTCGTAATCAAATATATAAATTTGAAAAAAAAAGACACAGACATGCATTAAGCCAATGGTTTATTATTATTTACTCATATATAAATTTCAGTAAAGTTTACTACGATAGTCTAGTGCTGTAGATCAGAATAAACAAAAGAAAATACAAAATATGCAAATTAGCTACTAACTGAGTGACAAGTCGTCGATAGTGAAATGGATAAACGATGTAAACATATTCATTAAGTGTTACTATTAATAAATTCAAAATGGTTGCCAAATTTGCAAAACGTAAAATCATTAACGCAAATTGATCAGCTTTCATAAAATACATGGAAGTACTGATACCAGCAAGTAGCATTTTTAATGCCCATATTACTGAGCATATACCTGTAAAATGATCATGTCCAGATAAGTTTCTTTTTTTTTCCTCAATAGATGATATATATACCAGTAACTTTTATTGTTTAAAATTTTTCATTAGATCTATACTCATTAGATTAGATTTCGATTTAATTAAAATTCGATTTATTGAACATTAATTATTAAAAATTGTTACAAAATATAATTTGTAATTAATTTTCAAAAATACTAAAATTTTTATCATTTTTATATTTTAATTTTTGATTATTACTTATTAAAATATGTATAAAAATTTCAATTTTTAAATGTGTGAAATCATTACGAAAATTTTTCATTCTTATTTTATTTTGATTGATTAAAATATATGTATATATAAAAATAATAATATATACAAAAATAAATATATATCTCATTAAAATATATAATAATTTCAATCGTAGCATACTTTTGTAGAAGAATCAATGATAGCAAAATTAAAGAATAAGCAAGTGGAAAACACGTGACAATACA
>NW_018108543.1:58900-64994 GCF_000183805.2 Loa loa
GTTTAAAATTTTTCATTAGATCTATACTCATTAGATTAGATTTCGATTTAATTAAAATTCGATTTATTGAACATTAATTATTAAAAATTGTTACAAAATATAATTTGTAATTAATTTTCAAAAATACTAAAATTTTTATCATTTTTATATTTTAATTTTTGATTATTACTTATTAAAATATGTATAAAAATTTCAATTTTTAAATGTGTGAAATCATTACGAAAATTTTTCATTCTTATTTTATTTTGATTGATTAAAATATATGTATATATAAAAATAATAATATATACAAAAATAAATATATATCTCATTAAAATATATAATAATTTCAATCGTAGCATACTTTTGAGAAGATCAATGATAGCAAAATTAAAGATAAGCAAGTGGAAAACACGTGACAATACATTCCGCCTTAGATGACAAAGTGTTATCATGATAGTAGCATTGAAAATAATTGCTGCTACACCACATCCGATGAATATTGCACCAAAAATATGCGCACCTTGTGTTGGCGGCATCCATGTATTAATCGATGATGATGATGATGATGATGATAATGACAATGATGATGCCCTAAAAAATATCTGAATCAATAGGAATTGAACAATTTATGATAATTTCTGAGAAAAATATACAGATGATAAATAGTAAGAAAAGAAAATTGATAAATTAAATTATAAGAACTGAATTAAAATTTGAAATTACCAAAATAAAATGGATTAAATGTTATTTACAAGGATTTTGTCTTTTCTAAACAAAATTACATGTAGTTCAAATCAAATTTTTAGATTTTTTACTAATTGAATTACTAAAGTTATTACTGTCATTGGTATTATTTATTACTGCTAACCACAATCATTATTGTTATTATTATTGTTATTATCATTGCTATTATCATCGTTATTATTGCTGTTATCATTATTATTTAATAATAATAGATAAAAAAACTTTGTGCATTGTTGATTAAGTAAAAATTGAAGCAGCGGAAGAGAATGAAGATAAACTTTTTTTTTTATCCTTTTATATTTCAAAATATTTGGAAAACCAATGGACCGAAGAAAAAGGAAAAAAAAAATAATTAGCAAATTTCATACTTATTCACTGTTAGAAATGAATCGTTGGAAAATTGCATTGACAAGTTAGGACGACAAATTCAAGCAGTTGTCATGTTTATGAATGTTTCGAAAATTCACAAATTGATCTGAAAACAAATCATAAATTTGTTTTAAACATGCAATAAAAAGAATTTTTGCAATTTATTTATTTTTTGCTTGTAAAATATTAAACATAATTTATTCAATTTTTTATATGATAGCATTCGAAAATATATATTATTTGTTGAATCCTGTAGAAGGTGAAAAAAAAAATTTATTGCTATAAAAGGTGAGGTGAATGATTAATTTAAAGCTAAATAAAGAAATTATTAGTAATATGAAAAGATAACTTAGACAATATGATATCATTGATTTCATGTTTTACAATGAAAAAAACTTCAATTGAAATTTTGAACAAAAAAAACTTTTGTGAAAATTAAGTTGTAGAAAAGGGTAACAAATTCAGGTGGAAAATAATAAAAAGTGGAAATGACTTAATATATTGGAAATAGTTAGCGATAATTAATTTACGAACTAAATGAAAAAACACAATGTGAATAAAATTAATTTTGCAACTCAAAAAAGAAATATCAAAAAATGGAAATTATAGTTGAATTAATGTATTGGAAATAAAAAGAAATTAACATATTGGAATCAATGTATTAGAAAAGAAAAAACAGAAGAAGCTACTGAAACAATTTTTATATTTGAAACAAAAAATTAAAATTTAATAAACATTCAAGAAAAAAGATACCTGTAAGGTCAATACTAACTTCATTTGATATGCACTATTTAACACTTCAAAGAATTTTTCAAATTTTGAAAAATTGGGATGAATTGAATTTTTGAATTCAATGATGATGAACAGAAAAGTATAAAGTAACACTTTAAAAAGATATTTGGAACAGGGAAGATAAGGGACAATAGATTAGTTGAAAAATGAAAATAAAATGAATTATCAACATGAAACATGGGATAAAGAGGATCATAGATTAGCAGAAAGGAAAAAGAACCTGAAAATTAATTACCAACACGAAGCTTACCAGAAAAAAAAAGAATAAAGAATAAAAATGAGAAAGGTCTAAAAATTTGATTACAAAAAATAAAATAATTTAAAAATCGAAATATCTGAAATCTTATTCAAATAAATGAAATAAATTATAAAATTTGACCTTTTTATGCTTCAAACTAACAAAGAAATGAGCATTTTCTGGTAAAAATAAATAACGAAAGAACAAAAAAAAAAGAAAACAATTGGCAATCATTCGAACAATAAAATGTTTTAATGAAAAGTAAATTGCATCTTACGGAGTTTAAAAATAAAGGAAAACAGCTGAAGCGTTGAAATCGAGCTTTGTTTTTTTTTTTTTTTTTTGAAAAAAAGACAAAAACTGAATGAAAGAAAATGAGAAAAAAAAAGTGGAAAAAAAGGACAGTTTTGACAGATAAATGAAATTTTTCATGTTAAATACAAAAAATCCCAATTATTTGTATAAAATAATTGACTTCGAGAAAAATTTTTGTGAGTAAAAAAAAAATTTATTGGCAATTTTCATTCTTATTATTTTTTTTTAATTTAATGAAATAAGAAGGAAATGCAAAAGGGAATGAAAGAAAATGAAAAGTTTTATGATTGAATGCAAACGATTAGACTTCGGAAAAATAAAAGAAAGCGGAAATGTTGAAAATTCATTTATAGTTAACTCTTTGGTATATATTGTTGAATGAATGCTGAAATGATATTTAAATATAAATAGGTAATAATTTTGAATATGCTTCATTATTTTTTGCTAATTTGCTCCTTTTAAAATCTAATTTTTATGTAAAAAGCAAATACTGCTGAAACGTTAATTTCTTATATGTCTATTTAATTGTGAATTTTTTAATTAAATCATATGAAATTGCTGAATTATACAAACTCAAAGAGCTATTTTTACCAAAAAAAAAAGAGAAAGAAAACCGTCATAAATTATAAATAAAACTAATAAATGTGTATTGCATAAAGAAAAAAGAATTACCAAATTCAAGTATTTGATTAAAAATTTTTTGAAAATTATTTGAAGTAAATTTTGACTGATAAATTGATGCATGCAGTGAGATATCTGATTACTAAGATAAGATCATCCATGATTATCAGTCATTTAAAAATGCTGCGAAATTCAATGGAATTAATTAAATGTAATGGAAAATATTGATGAAATAGTCAATACGAATGAAATCAAAATGGTCAAAATTCTAGTAAATAATTCAAATTATATCAGTTTAATTGTGACACAACAGATTGTAATGTATTTAATCATAAATGGGGAAAAATTAGATAACAGTCATATGTAATGGGAACATACCTAATTAATTATTTCATTAATTATTTGATTCGTAGTTATGGATATGAGCCGTAGTAGGGTATGCAGAAATAACTGTTGAAATGTGAATACAAATTATTCATTGGTAGGGATAATAATGATAATTAGCAGTGACATATCAAGGAACTTAATTTACTGTTTGCAAAATGATTATGAAAGTATTAAACTGAAATAATAACACATTGCTAAATCCGAATAAATAAATATGACAAAGACTGGTAATTTTTTTTTGAAAAAAAAATGCGAATAAAATAAAATTCTAAAATGCATTAGATTATATTATGATGATGAGGAAGGATCAAATAATTTCTTATCAATTTCTAGAACTAATTAATGAAAAGCATGTGCATATTTGAGAAGAGCTATGAAGCTCTTATACTATATTGATAATGTATCAAATATCGAATAATATATGCAATTATGATAAAATGTAGCAACTATGCATATATATTTAATTAATTATAAGTACATATAATTTATTTTAACAATAATTTCCAAAATATTTATTGCCAATTTCAGCTGGTGTTGAGAATTAAATTTAGATATTACCAAACAGTTAATAACTTATGTGAAATTTTGGTTTTATTATTTGGAGTTTTTAACAATAATAAAAACAAGTAAATGATTTCAATTTCTCGATTGGTAATTAATGAAGTAAGAGAATATTGTTATGATTATTAAAAAAAAAGAAATTCCGAAAAGATGATTATCATATATTAAACCTAATACTTTTCATTTCTTGTTTTTTAAATACTGGACATATATCATTTGATTACAATTTTACATATGCTATCATCTTATTATAACTTTATTTATGAAGTAAAAAATCATCGATCAAATGGCAAAAAAAACAAAAAACAAAAAGAAAGCAAAAACAAAAACTTTTCACTCTTTTTTATTAAAATTAACATAAAAGAAAGGAACAATTCGTTATTTCATTAATGAAGTTTGAAAAAAAATTATCAATCAATTTAATCAAAGTTGTCAAATTTCTGAAAATATGTGTCGAAATTGGAAAAAAAATCCTGAATTTCTACTCCTTTTTTTCGCACATACAATATCTACTTTTTTCAATTATTTAAATAATTTTTAACAACTATACTTGAAGTGATCTTTCAAATTGCACATCTTCAATCAATATGATGCCTTCAGTGAATCTAACATTTTCAGTGAATCTGACATGTTCAGTGAATCTGAATGACATTTTCATGCATCTGACATCTGCAGAAATTTTTTTATTTTATTTTTTTTTTAAAATTCCGTTTTCATTTTCATCTACCTCAGAGGAGCAAATTTTAATACCGCTTAGCGATAATAATAAATGTGAATAATTCAAAGAATTTAAGAAATAATACCGAAAATTTTAAATGTAATAAGAATTTTTTTTTTTTGAAAACGAATAAAAGTGCCATTAAATGAAAGTATTGAAAATTAGAATTTATTGGGAAAATTTTCAGAATAGTAGAATAATTCCATTTAAATCACATATAAATGAATCAATCAAATGGAAAAAAATAGAAAAGGTAGAAAGTTGCAAATTTTAAAATTTCATATTTTAACAATTTATAATAAATGCAAATATTTGACAAGTTAGTACAAAATAATCGCATACAATATTTGTTTGTTTCGCAAATCAACAAATAATTGAATTTGCCTTCGGCTATTATTAAATATTTAATTACATAAATTAATTGTGAAATATAGTGCTAGTATTTATAATTTTGTTACCATGGTAATAATAAAAATTAATAGGAAATGATATGAAGTTGTTTGATCATAATTAATTCTTCCAGTAATCAGTGATTAAGCATTTTGAAAATGTAATGAGGAAGAAATGATCATTTGAAAAGATTTTGAATAATTTTAAGCTAATCATTAAAATCAAAATGCATTTATTCAATTGAAAGTTGAAGCACTTCAATTTTCATTTTAATTTTATTTAATTTTCAATTTTTGCCTTCATTTCTAATCATTTTAACTTTTATTTTAATTTTCATTGGTTTATTTTGTGAACTGAAATTATTGAATCGCATTGAAAAAAATCAGTAAATGGCTTTTTCATGCCTTTGATCAATTTAATTACCATAGACTAAGTGATATGCAAGAATGCAATGAAATTTAAAAGAATTTCAATATTTCATTCAAATGCTGAATACTGAAATGCTATACTGAATCTATTAGATAATCCTAGTGATATATTGATAGTAAGTTACGTTACTTCATCATACAAAGTTACGCTTATTTATAAACTATACCAAATGCTTCTCACTACAAGTTACCCATTCTGATCGTTTAGCTATCACTATAATAGAATTACATTTATTAGTTTATGACAAACTAAACTGGTTAGCAAAATTAAATTTTGATAAATACCTTAAAGATTACTATCTTCACTTCGATACGTTTTTAATGCAATAATCAGTTAAAATGAATTTTTCTTATTACTAGTTTACTTATTTTGGAGTTAAAAAACCNTAATTTTGATTCACAGATAAATTAACCAATATTATGCGTCATAATATCTTTTTGACTATAGCACACGTGTAAATTTTTGATGTAATTGTAATAGTATATTGTAAATGAAATACTCGAAATGACTGATCGATTTGTTACCGAGATATCGTGCAACGAAAAATG
>NW_018108544.1:0-2869 GCF_000183805.2 Loa loa
AGTGTATTATTTCACTTAGCATACGTTATAATCTTTAAAATCGGGACAATGTTGCAAGGATCAAATGATATTGATAGTCTCGAATTTTATGAGTTAATTTCTCAAAAAGAATTTGATTTTTCATTTCCCCTTTTTCATTTACAAATCTTTTAATTTCGAGGATTACGATTTGGTTTTTTTTCTTTATTATTGGGAGCTTTTTTAAATAAACCCCGAATTTCGATTTCAGTAAAAGTTGCAATATGGGAAGCGCAATTGTTAGAATACGCTGAACCACTTGCAAAAGCTTCAAAGGGACTTAGTATTGGTAGGATTCCTTTGAAGCGAAAAAATGTACTGATGCAAACTGGTACTTTATTATCACTTAGGTGAGTAAATCATTTCATCTGTCATTTGAAATCTTCCCTCATATGTTATTCCATTTTCCGCTGGTACCTGCTCTCATATTGCAGTGTACTTTCTTAGTTTTACTTTCAATCTTCATCCTACTTTTACTCAGCTGTCGTAATTGACAAAAGATTCAAGCTGATTCCACAGTTTATAGCTCTTGTATAACAACCAATAGTATGATAATTCGTAATTTCAAAGTTGCATTCCGAGTTATAACTGTATCAGGCGGTTACAATTTTGATAATGTTATGTAAATTTTATTACACTCTATTACTACTTCTATACTCTTTCTTTTTTTATCTATGCTCATCAGAAAAGGACTTTTTTTTGTTATTACTCTAAATTATCAAATGGTGTAATTAATTTTTTCTTGTTTTTAGGCATTCAATTAATTTAAACACAAACTTGATTGATTCCGATTTTTATTGGGAGAAGCAAGACTTGGAACCATATTATAGGATGGCTTTAAAACATTTCGCCGTTGCCGGCCGACGAAGGTGCATGAGCTAATTAATTTTCATTCTTGCTGAATTTTTTGTCTTTATTCTTCTCCCAAGAATTTAAGGCACTGTTTTAGAATTCGCTCTTTTCAAGCTGCAATGAAACTTGCTACTTTTTCAGAATGTTAAATGCGCAGTTAGATTATTGTAGTGAAATACTGAAAGTGGTGAACGGTATGCAAACTCATAATTGCGTACGTTTTTAATTTTTGTTGAATTTAATAAATGGAATTGATCTGAGATAATTTTCGTAATGATAACGATAGCAACAATGATAATGATCTGTGTAACGCATGCATCTCATTTCACTGTTGCTTTCTAATTTATGGGAAGTGTAAGCTGAAATAGTTGTTATCAAATAATTGGTGGCAGTAATTAAGACGATTGGAAATGTTCAGTGTAGATATCACTAATGTAGCTAGTTTAACGGATTTTTCATGATTACTCAGGTCAATGCTTCTTAAAAATTTATAAATTAAAAAGTTTTTCCTATTGGTCAGCTGCCTTCCGTAACCGTTTCTTTGTTAAATTCCGAACTTTCACATTTCATATTGACTCTGCATGTTTCCTAAGAGCACCGAATCTCGCCATTTTTAAGTTGCTTTTATCATTTAACCAAACGGATTCGAATTTTAAAATAATAGTTTTAAAAAAATACCCACTGAACTCCATAACTTAATGAATTATAATCATATGATTTCAAATTTTCAGGAAGCACGACTGGAATGGATGATTATTTATCTTATTGTAATCGAAGTATTCTTTGCGATAATTGATCATTTTGGTTTTAATTTGGGTCCTCCACAAAAGGTTTTTATTGATAACTGTGAAGAATTAATAAACGGTATCAATGAAGCAGTGCAAAAAAATCGATGATTAGCAATATTTCTATGCTATGTCCCTCTATCTCTCTTTTTTCCGTGTTCTAGTTGTTATTTCACGACAGCATATTATGATTATCTTAATCCATTCGTACTTATTATAATTAACATTCTTTTAATTTGTCGTAATTGTGTCGTTAATTTTTAGTTTTTTTCTTTTTTTTTAGTTTGATTTTGTTTTTTTACAAGTTTCTTACCGTATTTTTGGTATTATTACCTGTTTAACACACTATCATAGCCGAATAGTATTTCCATACGAGATTCCATTCGGTTATATTTTGTTCGATTATCATAACTATCTTTAAAATTTTTAATATGTTTAATTTCAAAAGTTTATGTTGTTACTTTTTTTTTAATTTCAAAATCCTGTATTCTTTTTTTTTTTTTTTTTGAATGCATTTTCGCAGGTTTCAACTTATTTGTTTTATTGCGATTATTGATTTCGTATGATCATATAATGTAACTATTATATGTTATCATCACACTTTGTTATATTATCATGATTTACTGTGATGATTCATTTTTTTTTAGCTAGCTAGTTTTTGTTGAATATTCCTATTCCAAATTTAGTAATTCATATTTAAATTGTTGAATAACTTTGAAATGAAAGATTAACAATGATCAACTCATTACTGATTAATTATCTTGCCGGTAGTCAAGAAAATGCCTAACATCTGAAACTTAGAGTGTTATTGAAATGTGTGGATAAGTTGAAAATCATCACTAAACTATCATCAATTCAGGTTCAATTGACTTATATTGTTAGTGTTTTTTAAACTTATGTAATTTGCATGATCTTGTCCAATATGCTTACTTATTTTATAAATATTGAAATTGTTTATTCATTGCAATTTCAAAAATTAATTAATATAATTCCACATTTATACAATAAAACTTCGACACATTTCAACAAAAGCCTCAAATTTCCATTGTTTTTTTTCTTTTGATATGGTAAACAAACGTGCTTATTCGTAAAAACAGAAGAAATAAAAATGACAGAAATGTTGGTAAAATAAAACTGAAAATAAAAACAAAAAAAAAAAAAAAATAGGAAAAATAAGAAATGAAGAAAGTAAAAATTTTGTTAGAATAGAATGA
>NW_018108544.1:3511-8760 GCF_000183805.2 Loa loa
GAAAATGAAATGAGAAGAAAATTTGTTGAATAGAATGAGTATAATTTATTGCCATTAAATGATAAGTCTAAAAGTGAGATTACAAATAAATGATAAACCTAAAGATGAAATAATCCACTGATAATTTCTCAAATTTATTCCATTCATTTGGTTGAGGAAAAAAAAAGAAAAATTTACTGTAAATTTTTGACGACATTTCAATATATCACAGATAACAGGTTTTATTAAACAATCAAGTAAGCAAGTTTCTTCTTTTGTTCATATTTAATTTTTCTTTTTTTTAAATGATCATAAATGCTTGTAGAGAGAGAAAAGAGGGAGAGAGAGAGAGAGATAGTGTTACATTGTTTTGTCGTAAACAATTATTCTTTCTTCTGTCGTCATCTTATCAGTTATTTCTTTTTTGTTTAATTTATTCGACAATAAATTGAATAAATTAAACAAACCACAAATTATCCCTTCTTTTGTCTTTTTTTTGTATAAATTAATTTTTTTAATCTAAAATTTTCAAAATTTTAGCATTTATTGAAAAAATAAAAAATTTCTTTCTTTTTGAATAAAAATTACGATAACAAACACTGAAAGAAATTATTGAAAAAAAAAAAAAGAATATTCTAAACAAATAATCGTTTCTACACTTTCTTCAATCTTCTCCAATCATTAAATTATTATCATTCATCATCATAATTATATATTATTTATATTAATAATTGCCATCATCATCATTATCATTGTAATTCATTAAACTATTAACATTCATCACCATAATTATATATTAATATATATTATGTTAATAATTATCATCATCATCATTATCATTACAATTCATTAAACTATTAACATTCATCACTATAAATTATATATTATTTATATTAATAATTACCATCATTATCATTATCACTGTAATTCATTAAATTATTATCATTCATCATCATAATTATATATTATTTATATTAATAATTGCCATCATCATCATTATCATTGTAATTCATTAAACTATTAACATTCATCACCATAATTATATATTAATATATATTATGTTAATAATTATCATCATCATCATTATCATTATAATTATTAGCTATTACAATCATTCTTGTTACCAATTATTATCATTATTTAGTAATAATTGTTTCGATAATTTCAATGCTTATTATATTAATTTTTTCAAAAAAAAAGAAAATTTCTTACTTTTTCAAGTTTCTTCAATAAATTTTGCGTTAATTTAATTTTTGCAAAATTTTCATTTCTTCAATAGTTTTATTTCTTACTTCGTCTGCAAATGATGATATATTATTAAGCTTAAATATTTAACATTTTCAATATTTGATGATTAAATTAATTTCTCTAATTAGCTTCATTAGTGGATAAGAAGTTGCTTGTTTTGTTCTTCATTTATTGTTACTGTAACATGTTTGCGTTAATTTCTCGCAACTCCTCCTCTCATCTAATTATAAAAAGTTAAGTTCTTTAACTAATCTTTAATATGCACAAATAAGAATGTCAAAGGTTATAAAAACAATCGATGAAGATTGATCATAACTTACATAATATTTATGATATTCAAATCAAACTTTATTTACAATTTCTTTTATCATCTAATTTATTAACTGCATAGGTATCAATCTTTTTTTACAATTAATTATGTTTAATTTATTCATTTTTATACTTTACTGACCAATTATATTTCACTGGATGTCACGATAGGCGTTTCTGTGACAGGTCAACATTGATAGACCAATGTCACATCTTATAAAAATGGTAACCCATGAATCTCGTATAAAAACTACATTACCCACGGGAACTGATGTTCACTTAGCAAAGCTCAATGATTGGGAATGATATGATATGTTACATAATGGTATGAAGATTGTGCTAATGTACATTTTTGATCAAGTAAAGTGGCATTAATGAAGCAAAAAAGTTAACCCTACACTAGACTGTGATAAATTGATAAAGAAGAAAAAGTTTAAATCATAATTGATTGATTAATGAAACTAATTGAACTTTATCAAACTGGAAATCCGGTTAAAATCCGGAAAACTGGAACAATTACAATCATTCCATATATAATTTTTTCACTTCCAACTTTTTTTTCTTTTTTTTCTGTTCAAAAGATCTATTTTGTTTCATTCCTACAAGTATTGATAAATGAAAAGATATTAATTGTATTAATTAATTTAGTATTACAGTATGAATAATTTCGAATATTTGAGTAATTTCATCATCGCTTCCTACAAATGTTAGCATATTCTTCGAGCCTACGATGTATACATGAAGCTGTCTCCATCTAAGATTCATCTGTCAACATCTATTAAAATATGACGGTAACAGTGAAATGATCAAGACATAAGCTTTGTTCGAATATCCATCTCTGCGATGGATGAATAGCCTTACAGGATTAAATGCGCTCAATTTGTTCGGGATTGGAATTAGAGTTATCCTTCTTCTAGGTTAGTTACCCGAAGATAAACGTGTTCATCCTGCGCATGAACATACTTTATCCTGACCCTTCAGTTGACACCATTCCAGCATTTGGCGACTATACCAGTGACACATATGCTAACATCGGTATAGTTTGTAATCTCATCAGAGCATAAAAGTTTCTCACCTGCGGTAAGGAAATATCGTGGAAAAATAATATTTGGGGTAATTTATTATTACAATATTATATGCAAATTTTCAAGTAAGGAATATTATTTAAATATTTTTAAATAATCCAATTTATTAACTGTTTTTAAATACAAAAATATTTATCTCAAATAGTATTCAAGTAAAATCATTAAAAAATATTAGATAATATTAAATAAAATATAGTTTATTTATTAAATATATTTAAATATTGTGGAAAGAATTTTAATTTTAAATTTTATATCGATTATTTAAATATTTGCATTTTATTTTACGAAAATAACAAAAGTTAATTGGATAAATATTTTGAAAATTTTTAAAATTTCTCTCTAGTAAAAGAATAAAAATTTTCATCACTTTTGTAAATATATAAAGCTAACTTTTACTTTTACTCTTTTTTTTTACTTTTAAAACATACACATACACACACACACACACACACACACACACAGACACAGACACAGATAGACAGGTAGACCGTTCACATATACACATATACACACTTTTTCACTTTTTTTTTACTTTTAAAACATACATATACACACACATACACACACACACACAGACAGACAGACAGACCACACACATATATACATATACACACTTTTACCTTTTTTTACTTTAAAACATACATATACACATACATACACACACAGACACACACACAGACACATACAGACAGACCACACACATATACACATATACACATGTATACATTATGAAATCCGGTTTTCTGTTAATGAATAAATGAAGAAGAACGGAAAGAAATAACAATATTTACAGTTTTTTTACTGTGACAATATGACAATTCTCATTTAACAAATACATCCTTTAAAATTAACTCATTCATCGTTATAAAATGAATCATCAAAGAATTAAAAAAAAAAAACAAAATGACACAAGACAAAAAAAAAATAATTAAAATATATTTAATTTTTGTTTAAATTTGTAAATTTGATTAAAAATAAAGCATTTTTCCATGCAAAAAAAAAACCTTTTTTATATACATACATTTTTTTTTTTTTGTCACTGATATCATAGTTTTATTGATTGTAATAACAAATAAGGGCCTTGCACATTTAAAAATATATTATCCTTTTTGTATGTATAAAACAAAATAATAGAAATAAGATTAATGGAAAGATGTTGACAAATATTTAAAAAAGAAAAAAAAAGACTGAAATCAATCCCTTACTTGATTTAAATTTTAGTTAGATGTTAATTAGATGATAATTTTGAAATGTATATTACTTACTAATTGAGGTAATAATTAGGCATAAAATTGAATCAATCATAATTCAAAATGATTAATTGTCGTGTTTATAATGCAATAAGAAATGATTTACAATCATTGAATAATTTCACAAACGATTAATTTGCATATAAATTAGTTAACGAAATTGGTTAGCTGTATTAGCCATTGAATATATAATAAGTATGATTGTCAAATTAATGAATCATTACAGTATTTCTATTATTATACATGAGCTAAGATATTTCATATTACAGTATTTTACAGTATTTCATATTATATATACATATGCTTATTATACATAAGCTATGGTTATAAGATTGGATTAATCGTTAACAGATTGATGATTATCAAATCAGATATCATTTATAACTGATAATTAGTTAAATGATTCATTATTATTTAAGGCGTTCAAAAAATATATATTTTATTTTATTTTTTTTGTATAATGAATTTTATTTATTGTTAAAATATTCAAAATAAGACCAGATAATCACTATGCGGCAAATTTCTACTTTATTAATTTACTTTAATTACTGTAAAGACATTTATTAAAAAAAAATACTTTAGTTCTTTTGATATATTATTTCGGTTTTTTTTGGCTTTTTTTTTAACTCCAATAAGTTAATTTTAAATTAATTTACTCAAATTAAAACTGAAATTAGTCTTTTCTTTCTTTAAATTCATGTTAGAATTTGCAATTTTAATTTGAATTTAAGCATTTCTTCTCTTTTATTTTTTCTATCATTCTTTCAAATTTTAATATACTAAATTTTAATTAATTTTATTTGAAATTAAATTAAAATTTCCACTCACCAAAATGAAGAAGTACAATTTCTCGTTTAATATTTATTTTTATTTATTACAGCTATATTTTAATTAGTAATTTAATATAGTGCTATTTAAG
The DNA here is from genome assembly GCF_000183805.2 of Loa loa. Classification (NCBI taxonomy): domain Eukaryota; kingdom Metazoa; phylum Nematoda; class Chromadorea; order Rhabditida; family Onchocercidae; genus Loa; species Loa loa. The sequence continues at coordinate 8,302 of NW_018108544.1, forward strand.
TTAGATAGAAAAATATGGGAGATAAGGGAATAGGAGGCGGAATGTAAGGAGAAGAGTAATTGGATGATAATAAATATGATGCAATGGGCGGGCAAGATACCGAGAAATACTGGAAGACGAGGAAAAAAAGGAAAAAAAAAAGATGGAGGAAAAATTCATTTCATTAAATCGTTTCCTTAAATTTAGTCCTGCTAAAAAAAAAAAAAAACGAAAAATTCCATCAAATTATCCATTTATTAATTCCATCGGGAAATCGTACTTCAAATTATCGATCTTGAATTGCTATTTAATGAATTTTCTAATTACATCCTTCTTTTATCGTCACTTTTATCATGATTTTCCTCTATCATTCTTTTATCATGACTTTTCTCTATCATTTTTTTATCACGATTTTTCTCTATCATTCTTTTATCATGACTTTTCTCTATCATTTTTTTATCACGATTTTTCTCTATCATT
>NW_018108544.1:9760-12996 GCF_000183805.2 Loa loa
CTCTATCATTTCTTTTATCATGATTTCTCTCCATCATTCTTTTATCATGATTTTTCTCTATCATTCTTTTATCATAATTTTTCTCTATCATTCTTTTATCATGTTTTTCTCTATCATTCCTTTATCATGTTTTTTCTCTACCATTCTTTTATCATGATTTTCCTCCATCATTTCTTTTATCATAATTTTCCTCTACCATTCTTCCATCATGACTTTTTTTCTCCTTTTTGTGCTTTCGTTGAAAAAATACGATAAACTTTTTTCGAATGCAATATTTCTCTTCTCATTAACTCTAATTATCCTGTAAATTTATTAGCTAATAATTCCATATAAATTAATTAAATCATTTATCAAATACAGTTGATGTAATAAGATGATGTTAGCACTAAAATTTGCATATTAATTATTTTTTTTTTAAAATTTACATATTAATTAGTTTTTTTTTTTGCATATTAATTATTCAAAATGAGAAGCTAAGGAAAATTAAAATTGAATAAATTTAAATTGATAATAAATTTAAGCCTATCATTTTTGGAAGTGTAAAAGATAATTATCACAGAAATGTTTTGAACTATTTCAATTGGGTCATTTTAATTTAATAATGATAATGATTAAATGTTTCAAAAATTATCAGAACATTTCTTTTATCAGTTATCATAAACATTTTTAAAAATAAAAAATAAATTTTACTTCTTTGTTCGTTTCAAAAATGCTACTAATATCTGCCAATTTTTGTTGAAATTTCTACTATTATATTTACCAATGAATTTTGAGATTTAAAACGAAAAATTATTAAGAGCATATGAAATTAGCGAATGAAAAGAAAATTGCAAATTTAACATAAGGAAATCGTTATTTAGAAATTCATACTTTGAGTTAATTAGTTAATTAATTAAATGTATACTTTTAGGTTGATTAGTCAATTAATTAATTAATTGGCGATCAAATGATTCATACGACATATTCAGCTTTTTTTTTTTCACTTTCAGATTTCCTCAATTATATAACAAATAGCATCAATGTGCAACACTAATAGTTAAATTAAATTTAATAATTAAGGAATGATAAAAAGATTTTTAGAAATGATTTCCTAACATTCTTCCTATCATTTCCATTCATTACAATCCATATTATCCGGCATACGATATTTCATACCTGTTAGATACCGGAAATTTGACCTGATATTAATCTTCCTGTTGTTCACTTAATTCGTTTATTTAAACTAACATTACGTTATCAGTGTTATCAATAAGAAAGCATTTTTTGAAAAAAGCAATCATTATTGCTATAAATTTTCTTTTACTACTTTTCCCCACTTTCATCTTAATTTTGACTTGATGCCGTATTCTATTCCTTGTAACATCATTTCTTATCAGTTAACATGATATCATCTCTTATCAGTTAACATGACATCATCGCATCAGTTAATATGACATCATCTTATCAATTAATATGTACATCATCTTACCAATGAGAAGTATATGAAATTTTCATTTCTTTTATTTACACTTTTTACATCAATTTAAATTATCATCTTATTCATGTAAATGTGAGAAAATGAAACTTTCTTTTTTCTTCCTTTCTCTTTCCCTCTCTCTCTCTCTCTCTTCTCTCTCTCTCTCTCCCTCTACTACAAAAGATACCAATTTGAAATTTTTCGACACATTTGACAGTTACAAATTTCATCCATTCAGTATTTCATTAGGGAATTTAAACTATGGGAAATGATAAATGAAAGAGAGAGAGAGAAGTACGAAGACAGAGAGAGAGAGAGAGAAAGAGAGAGGGAAGGAGAGGAAGAGAAGGAAAAAGGAAACGAAATCACATTCCCAATGATTTCATATTCTTATCATCATTATCATTTCAACAATCAATACTGTTGCAAATTTTAACAAAAAAGAAAAAAAGAAAAAAAGAAAAAGTGATCTTTCTTTGCTTACCAAAATTGTTTACTTATCATAAGTTTTTCCCCTGCCTCCATCTCTCTCTCTCTCTCTCTTCTCTCTCTGTCCCTCTTTCTTTCTCCCTCTCTCCCACATAATGTGACTTTTTTTTTTTTTAAGTCTGCTAACATTGCTAACATGAACAACATTTGTTTGCATAGAATTGTTGCTCTGGACATTATGACCTTTCCCAATTATTTGAAAAAATTTTAGGAATTAAAATTAAATTTGAATTGAATTAATTCAAATAAAAAATCATTTATTCATTCGTTTTTTAAATTCAAAAATATATTCCATGCTTAATTATTTTTGTCTTCTTCATATTCAAACAAATTTTATGCTATAATCTTTGAAATTTTGAAAAAAGAAATAAAAATTCATACTACTCTTGTATTTCTTGCATATCAAATTTTATCTTTCATTAATATAATTTAATTAATTCGATTTTAGGATTTCATTTAGAAATTAATAGTTTTTGTCCGATGAAATAATCATACAAATATATGAATAATTAATGTCCAACTAATGCCTGTATATTGTTTATTTTCAATTTTATTATTTTTGGATTAATTAATTAAACCTTTCCTTAATTCTTTTTATTCTCTCTTTTGTTTACATTTTATTAATGAATTATTTTTAAATTACAAGGATTATTTTAAATATTACCAATTTTTTTTTTCAATGCAATTCAATGCAAAAATATTTTAATTAAATTTTTATTCATTTAAATCTAAAATGTTTTCAGTTGGGAAAATTTTCAATTTTCATTTTTGTATTAAATTATTTTCAATTAATTTACACGTTAAATTTTTGTTTTTTTTCTTTCCAGAATTTTCTTATTTTAATCGAAATTTCGATAAATAGTGAAGAATTTTTACGAAGACATATATTTACGCAAAAACGAGAAGAAATGTTTGCAAATTTTCGTCGATGTTTTATTCCAACATATTCACAATTATCATCTCTAACAATATTACGCCAAAATCTTCCATCATTTACGGTTTGCAATTGCAATACGTCATCAGATTTCCGGATAAATGAATTTACTGAAAAATATCTAAGCCATCGAAAGGTTTATTTTATAATTTTCACATAAAATTAGATACATCTTAAATTAATTATCATATCATCTTAATTAATTATCATATCGTTTATATTATCGGTGGTGTATTTATTTGCGCCAAAAATTTATGAAATAAAAAGACATAAAATTAGATACATCTCAAATTAATTATCATATCATCTTAATTAATTATCATATTGTTTATATTATCGGTGGTGTATTTGTTGTGT
>NW_018108544.1:13490-48791 GCF_000183805.2 Loa loa
CACAATAAACTTAGATACATCTTAAATTAATTATCATATCATCTTAATTAATTATCATATCGTTTATATTATCGGTGGTGTATTTGTTTGCGCCAAAAATTTATGAAATAAAAATTATTTCCAATTTGATTCATGCATTATTCACTAATATTGGCAGTTAATTACTTTAGAAACTCTTTATTTGTTTCAAATTTTTGAAATCAAATAAAAAAAGACAATATTTATTATTGGTATAAAATAACCGAACTTGGCTGAATATGTTTGAAATAAAAAAAGGTTGCTTAAACATAAAGTAATGCAATTTTGTTTATTACTTTGAGAAAATTAAACTTGAAATTTTAAAATGACTTCTTTTTTCTTTTTTTTTTTTAGGCAGAATTCACTGAGAAATTAGAAATTCTCTCGCCTTTTCGACAATCAACAATTCCAATATATCGTGTGATAAATTTCGAAGGACAATTTATTGATCCAAATTATGAACTTGATTTCACGAGTGTAAAATTTTAATACATTTATTAAACTTAAAATATAAGTGGAGAAATTGAATTTTAAATTAATCCTTCAAATGTTTGTTAAAAAAATTATCAAATGCTTGATATGTTGATTTCATTTTGCAATGAAGATTAAAGAATTGAATTAAAATTTAGTTTTCAATTATTTTGACAAATATCAAAATAAAAGTTCCTAAATCGTTGATAAATAGATAAATAAATTTAATATATGAATAAAAAAATAAATGAAAGATATATTAATTTATTAAGAATTTAAATTAAAGATTTACATTAAGAATTATTAATTACGATTAATTATCCAATTATTCCTATATTTTAATCATCTGATATATTTATATCGCCATTGCTTTCAAAGGAATTAGCAATCAAAATGTATCAAAACATGGTGACACTTCAACAGATGGATAAAATTTTATACAATTCACAACGACAAGGACGCATTTCGTTTTATTTGACAAATACCGGTGAAGAGGTTCATCGTCTTTTTTTTTTCTGTCTCCCTCTCTCATTAAAATTAATTAGTAATTAAAGTGGTTTAAGATTCGATAAACTTTTTTTCGTATTTTTGATCTTTTTTTCATATTTCATTTAAAATATGATTTCATCAGGAAAGTTAAAAATTTTTGAAAATTTCAACCAAATTTTTTTTTTTTTTTTTTTATGGAAAATAAAATTATTCTAATTTTACAGTGAAAAAAGCAATGAATAATTTGTTAAAATGTTCCATCCAAAATATGATTTTATTGAAAAAAAAATTAAAATTAAAATGAAAAATTTCAACTAACTTTTTTTTTAAAACGGGAAAAAGGAAAAAAAAAAAAGGCAGTGAAGTGGAAATTTTATCGTTAACTTTAGAAATAATTTTATTTGAATAAAATTTTTTTTTTTTAGGCTACTCAAATTGGCTCAGCAGCTGGTATACATGATGATGATTTAATGTATGGCCAATATCGTGAAGCTGGCTCATTATTGTATCGTGGATTTTCGTTAGAAAATTTTATGAATCAATGTTATGGAAATGCTAAAGATATTGGTAAATTTTACAATTAACAATTAAAATATTAATTAAAATATTAAAATATATTTATTAAATTTTTTTATTTATTAAAATATTAAAGGCCTAACAATTAGTAGCTCTTTGTAAGGCCTAGTGAAGTAATATATGAATACTGTAAGTGTATAATAATTTTTGTAAATTTTATAAATTAACAATTAAAAAGAAAAAAAATGGAAATAGCTATAAGAGTATGGATTTAATTTTGCATTTAAAAATTAATTAAAGAGCAAAATTAAATTTATCAATTTAAAATGTAATTATTTTTAGAAAAGAAAATGAAAATTTATAGGGAATATTTGTGAAAAAGTATTCATTTTTAATTATCAAAGATAGGCTCTTTCTTTTTTTTTCAATATTTTATTTGTCTTCATATAATTTGGGATTAATTTTTCCTTGTTTTAGAAAACTTTTTTTTTTTAATTTTAGGTGGCGGAAAACAAATGCCAGTACATTATGGTTCCGTAGAACATCATTTTGTGACAATATCATCAACATTAGCTACACAATTACCACAAGCTGTTGGTTCTGCTTATGCATTTAAAAGGTAACAAATTAGTTAAATGTTACCGTATACTAATTTATATAATTGGAAAAAAAAATTATTTTATTCAAACTTTAAATTTTAAATTTAAAAAATAATGAAATTTGCAATAGAATAATTATTCACTGTTGCTGTTTTTTTTTTTTCTACAATTATACTTATTAACAAAATGATAGAAATTGTATTTACTGATAAACTAATACGAGTTTTTTTTTCTTAGATATTTAATATTTCGTTTTTTTTTCTTCATTAATTAAAATTTTAGCCGTCAAATCGCATTGTTCAAATGTTTAAACGCTAAATGCCAAGTTAGTATTCAGATTTCCGGATCCGTTTTTTTTCCCACTCCCCCTCATTACTGAATGTAGTGTATTATTTGTATTTTCAGAGAGAGAAATGGACGAATTGTGATGGCATATTTTGGTGAAGGTGCATCATCAGAAGGTGACACACATGGAGCAATGAATATGGCTTCAACATTGGTTAGTGCTAACGTTTAACAATTTAATGAATTGAATTTTAATCAAATACTTAATTAATCAATTCAATTTTTTATCTACTTGACAAAAACTGGTAATTTAAATTGACTTAGGCGAATAAATTTAAAATAAATGAATGCAATTTATTTGAATAGTATTAGTTTATTAGTATGAATAGTGATTCGTTTTGAAAATAAAAAAATAAAAAAAAGGAAAAAACTAATTAAAATTTATCTCTTAGAATAATTTCAACTAATTTATTCAGTTAAAGTTCCCATTTTTTAATCCATTATTTATTCAATTCAAAATAATAAATTTTACTCAATTTATAAATAATTTTATTCAATTTTATTATTTAATTTAATTCGAATATCGTTTAGAAAAAAAAAAAATTTTCAGAAATGTCCAATAATATTTTTCTGTCGTAATAATGGTTATGCAATTAGTACACCAACAACGGAACAATATGGCGGTGATGGCGTTGCTGGTAAAGCTTTCGGTTATGGCATTCATGTGATACGGTATTTTCTTGCATTAAAAAAAAAAAAAAGTACATTATGATCATGTCTTATTAATTAATTATTTTTTATGATTCAAGAATTAACCAATTAATCTAATTATAACCTTAGTATAATTTGATCCTAGGGTTGATGGTAATGATTTGATTGCTGTTTATGATGCAACTAAAGCAGCCAGAAAGATAGCAGAGCAAAATGAGCCTGTCCTTATTGAAGCGATGACTTATCGTTTGGGACATCATTCGACATCTGATGATTCAACCGTTTATCGGTAATTTTTAATTTTAAAATTACATTTTTTTTTTTCTAGTCCACATTTTCTTAACTATTTAAATTTATCATTTATCATGTGTTATTGAATAATTAAATGATTAATATTTGTAGTCCTAGTGAAGAAGTTAACATATGGCAAGAGAAGGATAATCCGGTTACTCGATTTTGTACATTTCTTCGAAATAAGGGATGGTGGAGTGATGAGGAAGATATGGCATATCGGCAAAAAGTAATCATTCAATTAATTAATCAAAGCACTTTTTCTCCTCATATTTATAAAATATATCCGTTTTCAAATGATATAATCATATATGTATATATATATTTTTAGATACAAGAAGAAATTATGCAAGTATTTTTGTGTGCTGAAAAAGTATCAAAGCCAAATATTTTAACCATGTTTGATGATGTTTATAAGGTAACAATGAATTTATATTTTTACAAAAATATGGAATTTAGTGAACTTTTTTGATTTGATTAAAAAATTAATAATTTTTCGCAGTCTTAATTTGACTAAATGCTACAATGGAAAAAATAAGATAATAAATCGATTGTGATTATTTGACATTAAAAGATTTGAGAATTCGAATGAATGAATGAATGAGTGAAAATTACTTAAATATTTAAATGATAAAAAGATAAGCCTTCTTTGATCTTTCCTTTTTCATTTCATTTCAACAAACATTTACTTTTTTCAATTACTTTTCAGCAACTAAATTTGCAATTTTATTTTAGAGTTCAATTTGCAGGAAATGCCGAAAAATTTGCAAGAACAACGTGATGAACTTATACAGCATCTGAATAACTATAGCGAATATTATCCAATCAAAGATTTCGAAGGCACTTAATTCTTCCTTTTTTTCTTTTAATAATACCCCACGAAATTAATCCTGTAATTATGTTTCAAAGAACGAAGAATTTATAAAACTTACCAAAGATAAATAATTCACATTGTTCTTGCTATCAGAATACCGTTAATCACCTTTTGATTGCATACAATTACCGTCGTTAACATTTGATAAAGGAAGATCAAATGTTTCTGAAAACCCTAAGTCCAACCTGTTTTATCAGTCTACAATGCTTACAATAGCGCAAATATCGCACATATCGTCTCATGTTTTGTACCTTCTTCTTACATATTTTAAAACATGCCAGTACCATCTTATGCAAACTTGAATGAGCAAACAAATGCACCACTACTGTATTAACAAGATAAAGGCTGACTTCGAAAGCACTTAATTTTTTTTGCCCCTTCCGCTATGGCACATATCCTACTTATTGCCAGAATACTACCTATCAAGTACCACCACAATCATTGGCTCCATAAAAACATACGCAAACAACAACTATTCGACCCTTCATCTTATCCAAATCGAATTTAGTGTTGATTTGCGACAAACAAACCTCATCTGTACCATACTTGATGATACTTCCAATACAACACTGGATTTGAAATACATTTACTCTCTCATCCCAAAAAATCTCGACCAAATATGCAACAGTATACAGAATGCATTTTATATAGAATTTGTGTTTCCAATACAATAATTAGGGGAAAAAATATTCTTTGCAACAACTATACCGATTCAGATTGCGATAGTACCATTGAAAACATAAAAGAAACAAACTGCATATAGCACATGTGACAAAACATTCATTCATTGTTCAAATCAGCTTTTTGCCGTTTTTGGGAAGAAAGCATTAGAAGAAATTGAAGAGTATGATATAAGCTCAAGCATTAATTTGCAAAGAAATTAAAAAACTAGGGCGAAATATAACTGTCACACCTTACAGCTAATGTTAAAACAAAGAATATCGTTGAAATGAAATTTTTACATTCAAGAAAAGAAAACTGAACATTTGGGCTCCACAATTGCGCATCATTTTTGGTGACCACTAGAATCAGATGAGCTCAATCTTCGCACCATGCATTTTCCTTTCGAATCTGCAGAACATAACTTATTAAAGTTGTGAATATACTGAAACAAATTATTCATCCGAAATATACCGAAAAATAATTGTAAGGAATTAGTTTTCTTTTGCTTTAAATCTCAGTGTTTCGTTACGATGCTCGATCACTAAATAGAAAAGAAGGAGATAAACACATTATGATGGGTGAACTAACAAAAGTCTAAGATCGGATATATCCGTACTTTAGTCAGCACCGTTAACAGAATGGTGTGATTCTTTACAACAAATAAAATAGTCTTGATCGTTTCGAATCAAATCAAAGTTCTCCAACAAATTTAAAACAATCTTTTTGCAGCGGAATAATTTAACATAAACAGCATGCGATCAAGTCACCGAAATATGCGTCATGTTTTTTTTATCATAAAATCACATATAAACGGGCCAATAATACCAAGTGCAAAATATCATTAACTTTTCAAATAACTTGAAATCATTTAACCTGTTCCTCTTCTTCCGGAGTGAAATCATTCTTAATGTTAAAAGTCCTTCGAATTTCTTCCGGTGACTTGCCCTTAATCATATTAGCCACCGTCTTGCACGTTACATCGAGCAATCCCTTTATGTCCAAGTAATTCGCTGCCTGCAATATTAAATAATATTAAATGCAATATTAAATAAATTTTCGTACATTTTCTATATGTCAAGGCATTTATCATTTTCTCGTTCGCGTCATTAAGCAATAAAGGCCGCATCCTATCCGAATGTTCTAGCTGGTTCATGCGTCATAAACCTATTTCCCATCTGGTAGTTTTCGTCAATAGATTTGTAGGGCAACTACTTCGACTGCTTCGAAATCACATGCAATAAGTCAGTTGTCCACGAACATTGTCACAATGGAAATGAAACACGTGATAGAGAATATATTCAAAGAGAACCAAAAAACTGTTAGATGGAAACTAGATATTAATGTTTAATACTTTTGCGAATGAATAAAAAGTTAAGTTTTAAATATCAACAACAGTCAAAAATTTTGAGCTCCAAAAACATTCGCCTGTGATAGAAGCTCTCGACCATCAACTCCATGAAAGAAACTAAACTAAGGACTTGCCAGAATGAGCTCGAACAATGTGCCTTGATCCACCTTAAGAAATTCAACATCCCACGATGAAATATCATCAGTACGCTTCTCCTTGTTATCATTGTCTTCCGGCGGAATTGGATCATCTTTGTGATAATCGCACCAGTGAATAACCTATGGTATTAATGCAATCTCAACAAAAAACATTTAAATGAATTTAAACACAACTTTATTCATTTCACATCCTGAGATGCAAACAGAATTAACCTCAACAACGTCAATTGAATAATAATGATTTTTACTGACATACACATTCGTTAATCTATCTTGAATAGAACTTTTCTCAACTATTACAATATACTTTTCTAAATATGATTTACACCATTCTGCTAATAATCCTGAGAATGCTTTTCACTTTTCTAACCTTTTTGAGGATAGCTGAATTAACGCTTTGTAATGGAATACCCTCAACCATATCAATATCCCCGCCGTCTTGATTATCCATTCCCAAATCTATAATTGAAACATGCTTGTCAGGAATTACAATTAAGGAATGTGTGCGAAGTATGCAAACATAAACTACGATAATGTACATATGTCAAGAATTGAAATCAACTTTAACATTCATTGTTCGAAAGTGATTTTGCAGGAAATGGAAACTGTTCATTATATTCCACTAGCTTTAGCACTCGAATAGCTAATAGTTTTAGCTAATCTTCCATTATCAGTTATTGTCAACTCACCCTGAAGCATTGTGTTGATCGTGGTTGATAATCGGATCACATTTCGATCCACTTCAAATGTCTCATTATCAGACGATATTAGCGAAATTTTCTGCTGTACGGGTTTTTGTTCACTCATTTTAACTACGGTTCGGTGATACTGCAGATTTGATGGTAAACTCTGAAAATTCATTTTCTTCCTACTAATTTTAAGAGTCTTGATAGTATTCATTGAAACTGTAAAACCGATCGCAAAAATATTCTAAGGGGCATTCTTCTCAAACGAGCAAAACCAGACATCAGAAATGATTAAGACAATGAGATCTACTTTACGTTTCATTCCACTCTTTCCACTGCAGTTTTTAAAAATCAAACACCAATTTCCCTTGAAAAATTTGTGCTAGTCATAAAACAGTTCCACTTTCCATAAAGAAAAAAAAATGGAAATTCATGGTGCTCGAAAAAAAAGAAAGAAGAAAAAAATTAAACAATCTATGAAACAGTATGGGAAAGAAGAAGGAGAAAGGAATGGAGGAAGAATGATGTTCTCAATTTGCGATGAATGATCAGGTAGTTTCTTTGATTAATTGGCCAAAATATCTTCCCGCCGGATCGAATCAAGCTTTAACCAAGGAAGTAGGGGAAGCTATTTTGGAAGTTGGTGGATTAGGCAAGATGCTCTAAAATTCTCTCAAGTGTAAAACATTGAACAATATCAGCATGAAATGCACTGTAATGAATCACTGGATAATGTGGAAACATTAGTTATCTGTCATGATGAATCAGATGGTCCAAATACAAGCAGATCTACCGGTATCCGTCAACTGAATAATCAGGACATTTAAGTAGAAGTAAACCTCCCGTCACTAAGTATCCATCACTGAATGATCAGATAGTCCATGTACAGGTAGAAATTCAAACTATCCTCATAGTCATATTAAAACAGATATTTACGATTTTCAGTAAGTCAGTAAACAGTCAGATTTTCAATAAACAGCAACTTGCTAAACTCATCTTGGATATGCTATAGTAGTTCATGCCTAGCATAAGATGGTTTTGGTGGCCTTCAATATTTCCTTCAAAAGAAGAATGATACGTAAAATCTTTTAAGCTAGGATTTCTTTCATCTTTTTCACACCCATAAATAGCAGTCTAAGTTCCACTTTCTTTAATTCGGATGAGATCCTTAAATGGGTTATTATCCGAAACCCATCAAAATAGCAGCCAGCAACCCAAAATCCATCTGAAGAGTTGCCAATAACTCAAAACCTATCTACAGCATACCTTCGAGTAACGAAAATGCAATCAATGCGACAATTTGGAACTCTTCCTCTGTCTCTTCATCTGTCGTACTGGTTTCATTTTCATTAAATTGAATGAAATTCTTATTTGAAATGTATCGTTATTTTGGAAATAATATTAGCCATTAAACTATTGTAGATACTTTAATAGCTACAAAATAACTGACAGTTTGGGGTCCAGTAACTTTTTGATTGTCTCTAGTGTGCAACCACAGACATGGTTTGGGATCTATCTCCAGCTTAGTTGACATTTCTGTCATATCGCCATATTACTTAGACCGACTCATTTAGAATGGTGAATTGATGTGACACGTAAATTAATCGGGGTTATGAACAAATTATGCGCGGAAAATTCCCGCGAAAATTCCGTGATAATTGGATAAAATAAGCTGCAGACATTTAATATTCCTCCTGCATGACCCTTTACTAATACTCTTACTCAATCTGTTATAATCTTTACAACAAGTCAAAACATGACCTAATTCCCTCCCGCTACCCCACCCCAAACCACCGGAACTCCGATGCTATGCTCTCCGCCGCCGCTTCATCTCTTCGTCCGAGTTGCCCGAGTCGACACGAAGAGCACATCCGTTATCGTATCGAAACTCAACTTATACGACCGAGACATGCCATTGCAGCACAAATTCCTGTTTTATTCTGACGTAGAATATGCTTATGTTATTATAGTGTTTAAAAGACTAATTGCTATGAGATAATCCATCCTTTCGAAGTCCGAGAAGGAAAACAGATTTTTGCCAATCTCATTCCTTAAAAAGCCATTTATCATCCAACTATTGGGTTCTTCTTACTATAAGATTATCAATTTCAGGCTTATCACTCAATTCTTCGTTTATCTTCTTTGCATAAAACTAGAATGGTAAATGGCCTATCCTTGACCCTATTTTCCTTGCAATATGACAAAGTTACAGGCTTATTAAAAAGTTTTAATAAAACTACAGGAATTATTTATGTAACGCATAATCCCATAATCAGTTTAATTCATGTTTGATAAAAATAAAAACAAAGTTTTAAAATTATCCGAAAAAATTTAAAATTATTAAAAATTATTATTAAAATTTAAAATTATCCGATCAGTTGAGAAGTTTACAAATGCCTTATTAACCCTTTCTCTCAAATTTTCTTTATTTTTAGCTTCATTACCTTTCGTGTAATATAAATGCAAACGAATCCGTCAGTATCATTCGCACGTAATCGTAGAACACGTGTATTATTCGTACATAATTGCAGAACACACTTATCATTTGCACATAATCGTCGGACACGTGTATTATTCGTACGTGATCGTAGAATACGTGACCTATTCTCCTAATCTATTTCATTTCATTACGCTTAATAACTAATTATCTCCAGTATGATAATGATTTCATTTAAAATATAGATCATATTTCAACATGAAGAAATTCATGAAGTGAACATCGATAAAATGGATGATGCTTTGAATTGCTGCAGAAGATGATGAGAATCTGGTGAAGAAAGAAAGGAAAAGAAAAATAGGATAAGGTGTGATATATTATAAAAAGTGATAAGTACTATAATAAGCATTGGAATAGTATTAGGATTAAGATTGTTTTGCTAAAAGTTACAATTATTATTGACAATTATAAAATGTCAGAATACTTCAACAAACTAACCGTTTAGCTTTAGTAAGTTTGAATTGAAATTAATTCTTTAATTTAATCAAACTTCTATTTATACTTTTTTTTTCCTTCTCTATGAACTGAAATTCATATGCAAATTGGTAATCGATTGTTAGTTTACATGTATGATGTTTTACGTCATATATGTGTATGCATGCGTAAATAGGTTCTAATGTTTCTTTTAAAATGTCACAATGAAATTCATTAACTACGAAATTCGCTAAAATGAAATGAACGAGTTAATTTTATTAGAACTTTCCAATTTGGTAGATTCAAATTATTTCAAAAAAGGAAGTTGTTAGGATACAATATTCAAATAAAATATTATTATATCGATAATTTTAGGAAAGAATTAATTATTGATAATTTTAGGGAATAACTAATATCCAATGTTACAAAGATAATTTCGTTAAAATACTACTTTAGTAGTAGTTTCAATGTTCATCCAAGCCAATAATACTTTCTATTGCAACTTCAAAGTGTGTATTTATTGAACCGATTTATCAAAAATAGGCTGTGCATAATTAATGCTTAAATTAATTCACATCTTTAAAAAAATTTTTGTCAACAATGCTTAAATTGTAAATCTAAAAAAAGTCTTATCATATTTTATTGATAAGTCTTGCATTAATCTGAAACATCAATGTCATTCTTGTTCTTTATTACCACAAAATAACAGCATAAACAATAAATAAATTCGTCAAGCTTATGATTAACATAATATGTAGATTAGTATTTGCTTTATTGATTCCTATTTGTCCTATTTAACAACATTAATGTCAAATTCTCATTTTGTACTTAATACTTTTGAATAATCAGGTTTAAAAATACATTCATTGCTAAATGTTTCAGGTTTAAAACATTTTAGTAATTCTTTCTTTTTCTCTCTCTCTCTCTCTCTCTCCCTCTCTCCTCCTCCTCCTCTCACTTATTCAAAAGTAACTATTTTGAATTATTCAAATATATATAACCTTTCGTGAACTCCGTAAGATCATTTCATCAAATTTCTTTCTTATATATATATATATAACATTCCGTGAATAACGTGAAGTTGTTTCATCGAATTTTTGTCTATTTGCTTTTTCAAAATTAGATTAAAACGATAGACTTAAAATTTGGAATTATGTATTTTAAAGTAAAATGAATTTATATATTTCAAATCTAATGAATCTTTATTCCAAAACAAAAGCAACAACGGATTGAATAGTGAATGAATTTAAATGTCAAAAGAGATGTCGTTATTTGAGCAAATGACATTGTTCGGTTATCGTTGGCACATCGTTGAAGTTTTCTTTTTTTTTTTTTTTCATTTCCCTTAATATCTGCACAGTATTTGTCAGAATTTTTCAAATTATTTTGTTTTATTTAAATTTCGAAAATTCTAATTAAATCTTTGGAACAATCGATGAACATTAAAGTTAGCTATGAATCATCAAATGGTTAGCAATGGGAAAATTAAGTTTGTGAAGATGAAGAAGTAAATGTGATGGAAAAAGGATGATAAAAAAAAAGGGACGAAGAATGCTGAATGATATGTTAGGAATAATTTTTATGAATATGAGAGAACTATAAATGGTTCAATTTGGTATACAATGTAACAGATGAATTAAATGGATGAAATTGTATAAAAACATGATTATTTGATGTGTTGATAATTTTTTTTTTTTATGTTAAAATGAATTCTCGAAAAAGTCATACATTCCCTAATGTAATCAATACTTCCTCTTCTTTTTTCTTTTTCGGATTCAAATAAAATACGTGCACAATTATTGTCGAATTTGTAAATTATATCATTTTACCTTTATTTTTTCATTCAGTCATACGTTGCAAACGCTCGAATGTATTGTAATGGTGAGGAAAATGATATTGAAGAGAATGAAAGCCGTGCTGAACAATGGGTAAGTTAAAATTTGACAAAATAATATCTCTCTTTTTTTTTTTAATGAAAAAAAAGAAAAGAAAACTTGAAGATAAAAAAATTTAACTTAAAAAAAATTAACGAAAAAAATTTAACTAAAAATCGAATTTAACTTGCTATAATTAATTAGTTTGTCATAATTAGTTCAACAAAAGAAGGGCGATTTTTTATGATGAAAGAAAAACAATCGTTAAATTGGTATTTGTGCAAAAAAAAAAAGAAGAAAAACGGGCATTAAAGAATCCAGTTATTACTTTGAAATTCTTTCAGCTAAAATTTTTTAACAATGTAAACAGTCATTGACTGTGGTATATCATCAATGGATTTCCATTTAACTATTTAATGGATCAAAATAAGTGATCAAACTATTTTTTTTAATTCGAAATATGAAATTTGATGGTTCTTATCCGATACGTTATAGCTTTACAAATAAAATTCTATATTTTCTAAATTGAACGAGAAAATTACTTGGTTGCTTTTAGATATTCATTACTGTTTCTAATTTACATTATCAGTACATTTCATTTTCTTCATTTTAGTTTCATTTAGTTACGATTGTTTCGCTCTTTTTTTTACTTCTTCATTACGTACGATATTTTTATTCAAAAGTTTCAATTTTTCAGCAGAATTATATGGCAACGAAAAAAGCCAAACTTCAATATCAAGTAAATGTATTGGACAAACACGAATGCATCTCCTGTATTTTTAAAGGCATTTCAATTTTCGTTAATGGTTATACAGGTGATTCATTTTATTTTTCTGAGTAGAATGAAAGGTAACGAAATTAAGAGGAGATTTTTAGTGGAAATTATATTGTTTGCTGA
Source organism: Loa loa (assembly GCF_000183805.2). Lineage (NCBI taxonomy): Eukaryota > Metazoa > Nematoda > Chromadorea > Rhabditida > Onchocercidae > Loa > Loa loa. The sequence continues at coordinate 26,283 of NW_018108544.1, forward strand.
AAGTTATAATAGAAAACACATAATTTAGGTGGAAATCTCTAGAAAAGTTTCTTCTGGATAAGCATTAGAAACAATCATACGTGACTTTGTTACATTCCTCTTAAACGTGTCAGTGCAAGGAAATCGTAGTAATCTGTAGGTGGTTTACACAAGCTCACAGTAGTCAACGGTAAAATGAAAGCAGTATGAAATTGCCGTTATTACAGTATAAAGGAAGAACAATTTTTTGAGTCCCTTATGTGTATTTAAGGTACGTGCACTCAAGATACACGGACCGCATTGTTTGTATTATCAAAGTGCATGTGCATTTGTGAGTGCGAAACGTGATGTTTGCATGAATTCAGATCCACCAGCAGCGGAATTACGAAAGTTAATACATATGCATGGTGGCGAATTTCATATTTACTACAAACATGGCACTACAACCTATACAGTCGCTACACATTTAGCCGCTGGTAAAGTGAAGAAACTTCGAAAGGAAGAGAAAATCATTCATCCGAGATGGCTTACCGATAGGTCACCTAATAAATTATTGGAGACTTAACTATGTTTTTTTTTTCATTGCGTTATTCATGAATTACCAGAACTTATCAGTTCATTGCAACGAATCTTTGATGATGAAACGACCTCTGCATGTTTAGAACTTCTGGAAGCAGCTAGACGAAGTTAAATTTTAAGTTGTATGATTCAGTGAAAAGGTTTTGCATTTGCAGTGTCAGAGCAGGAATTCGATTACATGAAGACGATTATTTATTGTATAAAGATGGTGCACTGCAAACAGCCGTGGCAAAACGACTTGCAGTTGGAAGTTATAGCTCCCCAAAAGAAGGATGTGCTACGAGTGCTGCGAATGATCCAAATTTTGTGAGTAACTTTTATGAGAGGTAAAGAGATCCCCTTATTCATCGTAATTTATTTAGAAATGATGCTTAATGAGAATATTTAGAGTGGAAAATAATAAAACAAACTTATTTGTTATAATTTTCCAACCAGTACGAATTATTTTAAAGAATTGAGGGGTTTTTTCTATTTTGTTTTTTTTTTTAAACTATTGGAAAGTCGTTGCTCTGACGTTGCCGTTTATTCTATCCAGTACAACCTTTGAAAATATTTAGAATATTTTAGATGACCAATTTGGAACTTAAAATTATTTTCACAAACGATAACGTGCGATTTTCTTTTTTTTTGATACATCTCACAATTTGTCTACTGATGACTTAAAGATGGAATGAATTTTAGATCTCGTCTACATTTAATTTCAACTTTGGCACAAGAAATGAAGCATTACGTAAACGAGTTAAGGGAAAATCAAACTGATAATTTTCCTTCACGCGTACATCTCCAGCATTTGATTGATAAGGATTTCGCGAAGTGAGCAACTTATTTCTGAAGTATTTGGATTTTTAATTCCACCAATTAAGAGAGCTAATTTTCATTTCATTCAGCATTTTTTTTACAATATGTTATCGACTTTTAGAAAAATACAGTGTTCAAGAAATAACAGTAAATTGCATCACTTGAGTAATTTTTATTCGTAGATATATAAATGTAGCAAAACTTTTTATAGCGTTACACGTTACACACGATATTGTGTGATGAGCTATTTCAATTTTTTAGTCCTCCAAAGGAGACCATTTGCCACGTCGATTTGGATTGTTTCTTTGTGTCGGTTGCACTAAGAACTCGTCCAGAATTGGTTGGAAAACCAGTAGCCATTACCCATTCAAGAGTAATTTTTGTAAATCCTCTGCAGCACATTACGCTTAATTATGAAATTGACCATACGACTGTTAAGTTACCATTGGTTCAGATTACTTAATCTTATCAGTATGCAATAAATAGTGTTTTTTTCCGGATGATTTAAGGAAATATGTTTTATCTTGCTTCAATTATCGCCCGACATTTCATATCATTTTATCAGTATTTTTGTCTGTGTTGTTCAGGAAAATCAATTTATCATATTTGATTGTTTTGTATCTTTTTAAGGGTACAGAAGGTGCTGGTATGTCCGAAATTGCATCATGCAGTTACGAAGCCCGAGCACAAGGTGTTCGTAATGGCTGTTTTATTAAAGACGCGCGGAAGGTATGTCCGGATCTCATTTGCCTTCCTTATCAGTTTAACGATTATCGACAGATTTCAAGGGAAATCTATTCAATTTTATCAGGGTTTGTTGCTGGATATGTTGGTCTATTCGTATTTATTTTGGAGTATTTAGTACTGAGCAAGTATTTGAATGTTTTTTCGAAACACATGTTGAAAATTTAAGTACCATTAATCAAGCTGAATCTAAGTCTAAAATGCAGAGAGGTGACGAAATGTATTGTATTAAAAATGGATTTTCATTTGAAATAGAATTATGCCTATGCTACCGCGGTTAATTACAGCATCCATTCGATCATTTTTGTTGGAGCTTAATTCTAAATTTACCACGGTTGCTGTGAGTGAAAGATTAGGGATAAAAAAAAAAAAGTTCCCAATGCTTTGAAATAATTATCTACTGCTTACTCAAATATGAAATAACGCATATTATCCTAGACTTATTACCTTTCATTAAGCAATAGTCAGTGACACTAACGACGTAGTGTGCTGATGACTCTTATCAAATAGCAGAATTGAAAAGTTTAACTGACGATATATGTCCTTCATTCTTTTGCTAACTAATTTTTCTAGCATGTTGACAGGTATATTTAGGTATACGCACAATATTCGCGCTGTAAGTTGCGATGAGATGTATGTTGATTTGGAAACCTTATGTAAGGAGATGCATATAGCAGATGTAATGGGCATTATATCTGTGATACGGAGTGAAATTTTGACTAAAACAGGCTGTAATGCTTCTGTCGGTATTGGTAAGTTGTCATTATTTTCGTAAAAGTTCGCAATGATTAATACATTTATCGTGTACACAACAGCGTCGTTAGTTTATTGTTTACCATTTGAATCCTTTTATTCTAATAAAAATAAACGTTCCACTTGAAAGAAGTGTTACTGATAAAGTGTATTATGAATATGTTTAGGAAATACAATGTTAATAGCTCGTATAGCAACTCGGCATGCAAAGCCGAATGGCCAATTCATGATCAAATTGGGTGATATCGATGAATTGATCAGGAAAGAGAAAATTTCGTCTTTACCCGGAATTGGTTATAATATTTGCGCAAAACTTAGAAAGTAGGAGTTTATGTTTTATAATTATTTGAATAATGTTTCCTATCAAATTAACGATCTCATGAATTTAATTAAAGTTGGGAGATCTTACAGTGCATTCGGTGAGATGAATTTATGTGAGGATTTGCAAAAAGTGCCCATTGATCGTTTGCAAAATCTTCTTGGTGAAAAAATTGGAACTCAGGTTAGTTTCGAAAACATGACCAAAGGCTTATGTATACTTACATTATAAACCAAATTGATTTCAACTATATTTCTCTCCAAAAGTGATATATGCTTACGTCAGGCTATTGCTCATTCTTGAAAAATTATATTATAGTAGCTCAAAGGCTGAAGTTTTTCTTAGAATTCTGATTGGAACCTATGTCACATTTCAGTTATATTTTGGATCTATTTCATATTAACTACAGATCGAGCAACAAATTCGTACTTAGCACAAATAGATGAAGTCATTTTTATTCTTCTCTTTTTACTTAATTTCCTTTTTCCATATTTTCAGATATATAACATGTGTAGAGGAGTGGATAAAGAAAGAAATTTTTTGGAAAAGATTATCCGCAAATCTATTTCGTGTGATATAAATTATGGAATTCGATTTAAAAAAGTATGAATTCTTTCAGTTATTGTCATTTGGACACAAAAGATTGGTTATGTCATGATTCCGAAGATTTCCGAAGAATTATGTCATGACTTTTTTTTTCATGATTTCGTGAAACGTTTCAGGAAGATGAAGTAATGGAATTTCTTGGAAAAATATGTTCAGAATTGGAAAAAAAACTTCATATAGCCCGGATGACTGCGTCTACTATTACCCTTAAATTACTGGTAAAATGATTATTTGAGATTTTTAAGTGGATGACAAAAAATTTCGTCTTTAAATCATTCTAAATATTATTTGTTTATTATGTCTAAATATTATTTATAATAGATTCGAGCACCAGATGCACCCGTTATAACAGAAAAATATTTGGGTTGCGGGAGATGTGATGTAGTTACAAGGACAGCTCATGTGAGGGATGCTACTGCAAATAATGCAGTATTGCATGCAGAAGCAAAAAAGTTAATGAAAGCAATAAATCCAGTTATATGCGATTTGAGAGGAGTGAGCATTCTTCTTTGTTTACTTTATTATTATTTTTTCATTTTATTCATTCCTTAGTTTTTTTTATTTTTTTTATTGACACATACGTGATTGGTGCTTTTAAGTTCTTTGATGTTATTTTTGCTCATAAAAGGCAGTTAGTTTGAATATGTAAACTAAGCTATGGAAATTCTTTTTTTTTTTTACTAAAAGTGCACATATAAATTAAAGCAAACTTTTTCCCATGTTCACAGATTGGTATCCAATTAACTCATTTAACTGAAATACCGAAGGTATTAATCAATGATGAGCAACCCATCAATAGAAATACGTTGACACAATTTTTTGCTGTGAAAAGTAGAGGACAACAACATGTTATTGGAAAAAATGAAGGGAAGAGTGAGGAAGATATTGCTTTAGAGTTAGCGTTGAAGGAGTCGCTTAAAGAAAGCAGGCGAAATCGTCGGGTAAGTTCATACATTATTAATTGCAAAATTACACTGACATTGTGATCTTTTTATTAATTTAATTAATCATTTAATATTTGCGGTTTCAGTCTACTATTCCTGATTTCAGTTAGCTGTCCTGCCAAATTCGATATAATTTTCTGGTTCTCAATAGTTTGCTGAACTTTTTTTCACAAATACAAGCTATCACATTTTGCTCATAGTGTAGCTGTACAAATGAATTAGGTTATTAGGAATAGTGGTTTATTGATTGGTGAAGTAATTAATCTTTAATGGTTATTGCTTACAGTAATGTAATTCGACAGCCAGCGCATTTGGACCATTTTGAATGACTGATTTCTTTTTTTTCTTTTCTTTCTTTTTTTTTAAAGTAATATACTCTTTTGTCCTTTTATGTGTTTGGTTGCTTTTCAATGAAGACTAAAAAACAACCGAATAATATTTTGAATCGATGTCGATTTTTTTTTCAGTATCGTAAAGAAACTATCCATCCGGATTATCGGAATTATTTCGAGGATGAAGATGTGAAAGCTGAATTTTTGCGAATACTGCAGCATTATAAATGTGAATTTTGATTATTGTGAATTTTTTTCATTAGGATATCTATCCCAAGTAAATGTAGGTAAATAAAGTGAACCTGTCTTGTCGTTTTGTTGTTAACAAAGAAACTTCACTTCGTTTCACATTTTAGAATTAAGATAATACAGGAAAAACTGTTTGCAACTACTGGCTACTGTTTACAAAAAACGGAGATTGAACATCCACAAATGAGTTTTAGTATTTTTTTTTTTTCAGATCCTACAGCGGAAGTGGTATCAGAAATGGCAACATATTTTGGTTTATTGGTAAAAAACGGTGATTTGAGTGATGTCATATCACAGCTTAGGTTTTTGCAACGTGAAACGATAAACTTTTCATTGGAATGGATTATTGTAGTGTCCTCTTTAAAAGTTGAATTGAATCATCTTTGTGATACAATATATGGTTCGTTATTATTTCGTTAAGTGTGATTTGATCATAAATACTTTCTTGTACTAACAGCGTTTCACTTCTAAATCTTAAGGTTATCTATTCATGGAGTGATGATTTTCCATGCACATTTCTTTCTCACTATTATACCTGTAAAATAAGTTAACCAACTTCTGTAAATTATGTACATATATAATATTGAAAATTGTAGTACTTTTACAAATAATAATTGGCTGTGATGATTGATTCAAAACATAGTATTTATACTCTCTCTGTCTTTTAAAAAAAAAAAACTCAACGATTTTCTCGATGTTTGAAGGAAAATTAGGAACATTTAGAAGAGACAAAGTTTCTTCGATATTGAGACTGGTAATTTGCGGCGTTTCATGGTGTATCGTTAAATATTTAAAAAATTTTCAAGAAATTCTAGAATTTACTGTGTTTACCATTCGCCTTTCATATACTGTATCATTAATTAAAAAGAAAAAAGGATACTGAAATGAAATCAACAATGGTCACTCTCCCAAACATAAATCCAGGGGAGAAACTAAATCAACAGTATATGAAGCATTGAGAATCTTGTAATCAGAACTTTTGGAATCATTTCACAGATTACAATTGAAAAACTATCAAAATCGCTAACAGTATGTAAACATCATTCCTTGCATCTCAAAGTGAATTCAATTTTAATTCTTTTCATTATTCAGATCAAGGTGAGCATGTCGGGTTTTTTTACCTTTCAAATAATGCATCTGAAAGGTCAGTTAAATTTTTCGGTTAAATTGTGTCTAATGGTCAGTATTATCCATCACCTCATCGTCCATGCAACATTTTCTCTTAGACTTAGACTTGCATAATAAACAAAAAATCCAACTTTTCGCTAGCATAAACTCAAAAGTTTAATGATTTGCCTCGACCATGTTGATGAAACGGTAGCTGACCTAAGGCATGTCCTTAATTTGAGAACTTCATATTACGGAATTAAAAAATTGTAAATTGAGATGTAATCCTTTAATACAAGTATCTATTTGTATTAAAATTATCAACATTGTCCAATTGGATGAACGATATCTCCAAATGTGTCACATTTATTACAATCATATGTAAACTTTTAAAATATATTAACGATCCCAGCTACCAAAACTTTCTGTTTTACTCTCAGTTCACAAAATAATGATAAGAATAAAATGTTATGCAGTGCAGCAAATCAGGGCAAAAGCCAAAAACATTTGTTTTCGGTTCATGCAAAACATAAAATGCATTAAAATTACATAAAAGGATATCTGAATCTTTCCCATAATAAGACATCTTTCCTTCTCCTCTCTTTCATCATTATAATTTTCTGATAATTTTCCGACATCTCAAGTAATCATCGTTTCTTCCTCCTGTACTTATTATACCTTACAACTATAGCTACATGCTATCCAATACGAAATCAACAGTGACATGTGCTAGTTATACATTATGTCTCTAACTTTTTCTGGTATGTATTATCAAACAGAAAAATTGCATTCGCATGTAATCGTAATACGTTGATAAGTCAAACAAAATTATATGCAAAGCTATAACAATTGTAGTAAAGTTTTATTCTGTTTTATTCTGAGTTCCTTTTCAACCATGATGCAATGCTCGTTTTCACTTTGGTACCTGTATCTGCAAAATATTTACTAGTGTTAACAACAGCTGATGCTACACGGCGACCACTTCCCGTACCACCAACTGAATGCTCCATACGTAGCAAAACATCCGATATACCAAGACCACCAGCAAATGGATGCCTGCAATGCACAGATAATCTTATCTCTCAAATGAATCTTTTATACAACATGTCAAACCTTTCATGAACCTTATACACAACATGTCAAACCCTTCATGAACCTTTTATACAAGATGTCAAAGTCTTCAAGATCGCTTTACAATGAGAGATACAATCTTCCAGATAAGCCTATCATTTTGTATTATAATATAATGGATGCCGACTAACTATTGCAATAACAAAACAAGAGTGAATGATTATGATAACGACAAAGGATAATAATATTTGCACAATCTTAGACACCTAAAGGATTTTGCTGAGAAACTAGCGTCTTAAAGATAACAAGGAGTGACTAGGAAGTCGTTAAGAGAGAAAAATGTTTTTAAGAGCAAAATTTTAAGAGAAGAGAATTATATTATCTACTTTGCAGCAAAATATCAAGTTTCATGGAGAATTTAACGCTTTAAACGAAACTTAAGTGAAGTCAACAATCAATACAAAGTGAAGCAAAGTAAACAATATAAATGGTAGACACTGACTACTTTCTTGAAGCCAAACTAATACTTTATACAGTAACGGGTTACACACTAAAAGGAATAAAATTGAAAAGACAAACCCTGGAACGGTGGATGCCAAATCAGGATAGTCACCACAGGACCAAATCCGATAATTATTGCTCATTTTCCACTCAGCTATGAATGCTTCATTAAAATCATCCAGGGAATCTTTCAAATCAGCACGAACAGTAGCTATGAGTGATAACAGATATGCTTGCATTTGCAACCGTATCCAATCATCACTACCTTCCCAACCTGTAATTAAAAAATAAGAAATTATACTTTGAAAGAAATTTTGAAACAAATTTTTAGAATTTTCAAAAGGTTTAAAAGTAACATAAAACGAATAAAGTAATCAATTTAGTTACGGCTTAATTTGTTTATATACCTCTCTTACCTCTCATTTATTAATAGTAGCTTCTCCAAAAAGTGCCTTACCTATTATAGCGTCAGTAATTAGCCCAAATATCTAAAACATTAATTTCTTTCAAATTTCAACCAAGAATTTCACATATTCAATTACAGAAGTTGTGACTAAAAATTACAAAACATCACAGTTGAATCTAAAGCAATTAAAAGCATACCAGACGATAAATGGTAAGCTACAAACAGTATAAAAATGTAAGAATTCCTAAGTTATCACTGAAGATTTTCGTGATAATATCTATTGCGATTCTGAGCAGAGTAATAATCAATTTAATAACAAATACTGACATGAAAATAGCAAAAAGCATACTTGGTAATTTAGCATTTGCTTCCATTTCTTTTAATATAAAATCGACAAAACGTAAATCTGCAGCTGTTAATGCCAACGATCGTTTTAACTCAACATCAACAATATCGATACTTCCATCGCCTACTTCATCAACCTTAAAAAGAAATTTTGCAATTTTCACATCTGGAGAAAACTGTAACAAAATAACATCAAATGTTGCCTAGAACCAGCTCATGAAAGTTTCATTACTTAGTATTCTTCTTTGTTTGAATATCTTACCTGTTCAAGTGAAATAAATGTAAGGAAATCAGGTCTTCCAGCTATTTGATCAGTGTAAACAGCTTTTTGCTGGTGATACTATCATTACATGGACACAAGCAAACGCTATTGCTCGAAAATATATCTTATTGTGCCATTCAACTATTAATTCCGTTTATGGTATCTTTCGTGAACTATAATAATTAGATTCCGAAATGTAAAAGAAGCATACCGTGCCTCAGTAAAGCTTAACAAAATGCAACCACACGTTTTTCTGATTGTTTACATAGAATGCGCTAAAATATAAAATAAAGTACACTTTAATTTATTCATCTTTCTATAATGCTGATGATGGTACTACAAGGGAAGTACTTGATGCATATGTCCAAATTTCAAGATTTCGAAATAAACTAAGAATCATCGGTAATATAAAATCCTAAAGTGTAATAGTATAGTAGAAGTCTTTTTCTTTTTAATAAACAGAAAGCTTATTTACAGTAACTATAACATCCAACAAATCACGACGTTGAACAAACAGAGCATTCGTTGCACCGATGCAGTAAGCTCGTGTCATATCGGAACGAATCATATCCAGATGGCTGATACTCAAGTAAGGATGAAATAATGAACCCTATAATGATTGATATTCGTCTTTTTATAGAGAGAAAAAAAGGGATGAGAAATAAGAAGAAAGTTTCAATTCGTAGTCGTAATCCTCACAATTGAGAATTCATAATCGTAATTTAATGATTAATTTACGAATATGGCTTTTAGATCCTAACTTTAAAATCCATATTTCAAGCAAAATTATTACTTTCGTGAAAATACTTAGTGGGAAACCGTACGAATCGGTGGCCAGTATTTGCTTTCGGTTCAAATTTGAACAGCTTTTACCACTACTATCACTTGACAACTGTATTTCGGACACGCAATCCCCGTCTGATGCTGATAAATCTTAAAATAAAAATAGTTTAATAGTAAGGAAGTATATAATTTCAATTCAGATATTTATTTAGCAAAATCATACTAAAAGTAAAACCTTTGTGAACAAATTCTACGGGGTTGTTTCCACTCACTTTGTTTCTTTCGAAATTTACGCTAACTGTCATGTCATCGCCAAATTTTAGAGCTGTGTCAACTAATATATCTTGTCCCACTTCTAAAACAAAAAGGAACATTTATGTCCTACAACGGTTATCGGAAGATGAAAAAATAAATCAACACTTTGATTCAAGTTAGATTTTCATTAAAATAGCTCTTAAATTGGAAATATACATCGCACATTGAAAATATACACCTGAATTTGCAACTGGAAAAAAAATCAGTGCTAAATTTGCGGAAAGCAAAACTGATTTTCTTATTCAGAAGTCCATTAATTGCAATAAAAAAAATTACAAATTGTTACAAAATTCAATACTATAGAATTTGAAAATAGATGATTACTTATTTTATTTCCTATAAGAGAACACCGAAAAGCTGATGAGGCGAAAATAGACTTTATGCCAAATAGTTATGCACAAATACTTTATCCACTACTCAATTTCATGTTATAAATATAAGTAATGGAATAAAATTAGAAACAATAATTATATGCTAACCATACCAAAATTATCATTATCCACAGTTATATCTAAACATTTTAGCGAATTTGGATTGTATGCAGCTGCATGAAACAAGCCTTCTTCGACCAATCCTAAATAAATTAAAAACTGCTTGAATCATTTACTTTCTTCTAGATTTGGAAAATGAGAAAAAGTGAACTGTGAGTGATAACACGGAGATGGATCTAAGACGTTCGAGTATTACAAACAGAAAAAATAAGTGCCGGAGAGCTTATTACACATGGTCGGCAATCAAATACAAATCAAAAGAACAAAAGAATCACACTAAAAATGCAATAATAAAACAGTAAATTGCTACTGCTCTTCGAGAAAATATTCAAATATTTAACAAATATTGCAGAAAATTTAAAAGTTAATTTTAAAAATTTGCTAGAACTATTTTAAGCCGAAACCTATAAAATTCTCCTAAGAATTTGAATGGATCAAAAACCAACAGGTATATTTCAAGAAAAAACAAAAAAAAAAGATGCTGCAAAAAATGAAGGACTCTGCTAAAAAAGACATTACGTGGAAAAAGTGAAGTGAGTGCAACCATCAGCTGACTTAATTGAAATACTGGCGATATGTAGAACACAACCTAAACAACAGCATACCTTTTAAAAAAAAATTTCATAATTAAACACCGAAGAAAATCTAATCAACAATATTTAGCTTTATATAAGGAATGAACAGAAAGGAAAAGAAGAAATTCTGAAGACAAAAGATGGTTAGAAAATGAATTCTCTGGTCGAACTATGATTATTCAACATAATGTTATTCTTTATGACAATAATGCTGCATGCTAGAGTGAGCCGTAATTGGATTTCTCAAAAGAAAATTATTTATAAATAATTTTTGTTTAGCTGAATTATCCCTTATTCTCAATGCATCGTTGTCATTACATTGAGAATAATAATGAAACCACAACACTTAATTGAATTTCCTAAATTATTTTCATGACTTTCAAAAATTTTTTTTGAAATAATTCAAGGAGATTTCAAGATTAAATAAAATTTTCCTGGAAGAGAACAAATTACCTTCTTTTCTAATAACAACAATTTGAATAATACTAATACGCGATGTCTGAATGTCGTTACAAGAGATTGCACTGAGATATCTGCAAAAATATTTTTCTTTGTTTACAAAAAATCTTTGGAAAATTCATAGTTTCACGTTACGACTATCTACTAAGATTGATGTGCAAACTTGAAACGTTCCGAAACGAGAGAAATTGATGCCACATAAGTTTCTCACATCCGCAACATTTCAACATTACATATCAACCTTAATAGATAATAGTATACTAAATGAAACAACACAAGACTTATATATCGACATTAAAAAAAAAAAAGAAAAAAAATAAAAACTATACAAATAATTGAACAGAAAGACATGAAAATTACTTCGTTGCTAACTTCACAACTTCAGAATGCTAATTTATAGATGTATCTTCACGTTCAATCAATTCTTACGACAATTTTATTTAGGCTTAAATGCTTTTATGTTGCTCCAACTATTATTACTGAATAAAGTTGAAATTTAATATCAAAATGACCTAAACGTCAGTTTTCTGAATACTCTTCTGAGCAACATTTTAAATATCTCATAAAAAAAAAGAAATAAATATCTCATAAAAGTTAATCATTTTAAATATCTAATAATATCTCATAAATATCATTTAAATATCATCATAAAAATATCTCATCAAATACATACCCATAACTGCAGCTTGCTCATCAGCTACGGTATCCGGAAACATTTCACAAAGATTTTCATACATTTGGCGCAGCACATCAACCTACAGATTTCGCAAGATAATGTGAAAAAAAGCGGTGGGAGAGTTAATCATTAAAACTTTTCCCTCCTCCGTCAAATTTTCTAAGTGAGATTTTTCCTACGTGAGATAACTAACAACATGAAATCAGAGGAAGTGTCAAAATATCCTCGCCTAACTTTTCAACAGTTATTCATTTAATACCATGATTGTAATCCAGACTCCAATGATCTATTCTATCAAACTTTTAAGGACCGATTAGTCGAAGAGAAATGAAAAAGCGATCCAAAAAGCCACCTTAGCAAAATCCCTTTCGTTAAAATAAGCTTTTGTGATAAGTTGTAATTTAGCGGTCAATACGCCAAAAAGTGGTACTCGAGATAAGACGCAAACACTCTTCTGTACACTACTCCGGGTGACATCCGTTGATTTGTTCAGAAGATCCTTGAAGCACAAAATTTTTGAACTTAATTAATAATTGAAAAAAAGAAAAACTGAAATAACTCCTTCGTAATGAAAATAACGAAAGCAAACTTGTTACAACGGTGAAAACAATAGGAATAGCACTAAATGAGATGATAATGATGCAAACGATGATAATAACTGTAACAGTAATAATATTAATAGTGAACAAAAATAGTAACCTTGGTAGAAATCTGGCGATAACATGAAATTCCAAAGACTGATCGATTCGGATCATTCAATGATGGCAACAGAAAGTATATTACGTCTAAAATCATTTTAAAAAAGGAAGAGATCAATATGATTATTCCATAAACTTGACAAAAGAACTAATATATATAGTTGAAAACTTAGCCGAAAAAAGATGTAAACAGACAATACATTTCTATTTGTCCATTCTTTGAAGACTACCTCATAGATGATTATCAATGCAACAAAATCTCAAAATCTTTAAATATGTAAAGTTTACCTTTAAAAGCACGAAAAAAGCGAAGTTTCCTATTGTCTTGGAGTAAAATGAATGTTATGAGAAATGAAGAATACAACTAAGTATAAAAATTAAATAATATTTTCAACATTATTGTTCAATAAAGATAATAAAAGCAGGGAGAAAGACTACAAAGCATGTATAAATTCCACATGTACCATGATCGACGTTATGCGCACCATCAGGAAGTGCAAGTGACGGTAAATTCTGCCACGCTAATGGAAGTTCTCCTTCATTATCTGTTATAGGTGGATAACAGTATTCGACCTGAAAAGAATGATCAGAGATATATTTGTACTTAATTATTTATAAATCCCTAATTAAATAGACTACAATTGAAAATTCTGATAAAAGAAATATTGTAAAGCTCACAAAATTATATTATTTCAAATAGGAGATTTTAAAACACCATTAATCCTTACTTTACCTAAAATTTCATTTATTAAATTCACCGAATGACCTTATCTACAAATGTTAGTCAGTGACCTCTCCAACTCAATCCCAGCCTTACTCATCAATTCACTGATCCTACCAAATTTACTTGATAATCAGTATTGCTTCTGTTAACTTCATCAATTACCTGACATCCCCGTTTGTGATGAAAACCAATGACGGCAACGTAAAGAATTGAATTGACCATTCATGAAAGAACATTTGATGCTTACAGAGCACAAACATTTAATGACCTGTCAATATTGAGTAACATCTGAAAAAAAAAAAAAAAAAAAACCAACAGTTACGTGATGAAACGTAATATCTAAAATCAAATACATATAACAAGAAAAATAATATACGCGAAATGAAAATAATATAGTATGACATCATCATGCCACAGATAACGTAAAAATAAAATAACATAAAATTACAAATATAACATGAAAACTACAAAAGAAATTATAAATAGATCTGCTATGAAATATATGATAATCAAACCTAAATATAAACCAATGTAATGTATTATTTTCAAATGTGAAATATCAGATATAAGTACAATATGTGATCAAATTACATAAACCAGTGTGCAATAACGTGATGTAAGTAATAACAATTATAATTCAGCAAAAGCTTACGTCAAACCTGACTGATACCATCAAATGATTGACGTATAGAAAATAAAAACTTAAGAAATCTAATCGTTTAAAAACGACCAATTCCAAAAGTTTCATTTTTGATTGACATATGTTAGGTTCATTTCAGTATTATATTTCTCAACGATTCCCTAAGTTTCAACAGCTATTTTTGCTTTGACTGCTTATCAGTTACCTGCCGTCATTCCATTCCCGCTTCTGCCATCATATCAAGTTTCATAAAACATTTATAAATTAAGTGGTAATACAAAAATAAACACTTGAAATATGTGAATTCAACTATTTTTATGATGCATTACGGTATCGATAACATTGTCACTTCTTCCCATATGGCAATCTTAACAATACCGCTGATTTTTAAAAGTTTGTGAAATATCTAAACATGAAGAACTAATGAAATATAAATCGTAATCATTTGCTGGATATTATACAACTATCTGCCATATGTAAATCGTAACATAGCAAATAATGCGACAGACTGATTTCTTAGTACCAAATTTTATTCTCATTCAATCAAACAATACAATATACAAAAAATTAAAGCACAGATTGTTTAAAACCGTTAATATGCAAATAGAAAAAACGCGTTTATTTAATTAAGGAACAAGATGTAGATTTTTTATTCAGATACGGCAAGTTCCGCAGGAAATATCCAGAAAAAATTAAATCAATACACCAGCAGAAACAAACGAAACTGTTACCTAATTCCGTCTGCAGAACTACAGCGACGTAGTTAAGGAATATAACTCATCGGAAGCTGAAAACACATTGTTCATACTTAACTTAAAAAAATTTCATTCGCATAAGGCACCTGATTCAGAAAGTTGGATAACAAATACCTACCGATAGTCCATAAAAGTTTTGCGAGACCCGAAAATTGCTCATATAACTAAAAACAAAAATGAACAAATAAAACAGTAAATCTACTGAAAAACCTAAAGCAATCAAATATTTACGGCAATTTGATAAGCGTAATTATATGGGTAGGATAAATAAAGATTATAAAAATAACAATAACTGGATGATCCATGAAATAAAGGCGAGATCAAAAATGTTCGAAAAAAAACGATTTAGGCTGTGGCGCTGTAGAGAATTTCAATATTTTAGCAATGGATAGTAAATCGCGACATTTAAAATTGTCAGATATTCAAATGAATGCTTTCGTATTATAGTGCCGATATATGCTTTACTTGGCGAATATTCATCCATTCGAGAAAGCTCAGAATATCAACCGTTTTTACTATTTTCTTTCTGGATTTCTTCCCTAAGTTTACTTATTGGGTAGACTGTTATATGTTAAAAAAATATGCTAAATATGTTAAAAAAGGAACATGTTTTCCTCAAAAAAAGGAAAAAAAGAGGAAACATTAGAAGGAACAGAGCTGGAATAACCACAACCTAAAAGAAGGAATAAACGTTTTACATGTTCACCATGAAAATACAAAGACATAATTGCTTGAGCAAAACAATGAGTTCATGTGCTACCTGAATTGCCTTACTGTTTAAACGTTAACTGAATGATATAATGATCCAAAAATGAAAACTTTGGACCAGTACAATTTTAAGTGAATCACCAAATTCTAAAACTATTATATTTTTGTATGATGGATGGCATGATTCAGCAAGTACTATCAATCACAATCCCGTAAGCATGCGTACCGATGAGATCGTAAATACATCATGACGGTATGAAAACCACTTCTAACGGATACCTGTTAAAAACAATTGCAATCTTGTATGCAAAAAAAAAAGACAATGCGAACAATTCATATAAAATGAATTTGAAAATTTCAAATAATTCAAATATCTAAAAACTTTTCCCAAAAGGAAATCCAGTATTAAATTTACTGAGCCATTAGCTTCTACATGCTTTCTAAATTAAAGCGACTTCTTGGTTCTCCGGATAAGCTCAAGAATCAATAATACAGAAACGAATATACATCACGAATTTAGTAGCCATGGATTCTCTGCAACAGTACACGGTGTGCGGTCCCCATAATCATACAGTAATTCTTCACCAGTACCGATGTTTCGCTTAGCGATCAATATCAAATGTTTCGCTCCATTCAATTCAACAACCTTAACGTAATAATATATAGATTCATTTCGTTTTCACATAAACGAACGAATTAATATAACAACATTGTCACAACTGATTGCTATTAACACACGTAGTGTGATTCAAAGACATTGCCAAGAGAATAGCGAAGAAGTGAATTGAAGTCTTAGTGTACACAGCGTTTACGATGTTGAATAGAACAATGATCTGATGCAATCTATCTCGAAATGTTTCGACACTGTTTCCCATTCACTGCCATTAATCCAATGTCAAAATTGCAGGACAGGTGAGTGTGGGAAAAGCGAAATTTTTTAAAAAAAAGCAGAAAAACAAAATTTCTCTACATTTAACATACTTTTGTTTTGAGATTCGGTTTAATCACAGAATGATTTATCAGACGTCCCTTGTAGGGTGTTTCATCTGTAGCATCAACACAATATTGCTTATTTTGATATTTGAAAAAATACATAAATGAGCCAATGCTATTATCTTTGGCATATTCTCGTTCGCGAATCCTTGCCAGTCTCAGATCAATTATTTCACCTGAAACCTTACGTTAAGATTATAACATTAGCACCTTCGGCAATCAATTCATCATCTCATTCCAATCGATTTTCTAACTGATAGAGATGAATTTGCAAAGTAATCCAAAGAGATCAAAAGACATAACTGATCTCCACCTAATAACAGAAAATGACTCCATCATCACAACAAGTCTTGGCGAATTTTTAAACCCTGACTCCATAAAAGTGAAGTGAACTCCAAAGTCTGCACTACACCATATAATATATTGATCTCAATTTTACCTTTATACTCGACCACAAATTCATTCTTTTGAAAACTTCGCAAGGTACGAATTCCACGACCTTTTTCTTCGCATTCGAAAATCTCAAGGAATTCCTCATTACTACCTGTTAAAATAGCATTTGCCATTGCATCACGCTCTTCTTGCTGTAAATATCGGAAGCAAAACTTAAAATATAATCGTAGAAGTGATTTTTCAAAATGTGAAATAATTTTTTGGGGAAAAACTCTTACATCAAAAAAGTTTGACATCCTGAATTTCTTGCCGAACTAACAAACGCACAAGAATCTGCTAAATATTAAGAATTACAGTAACCTAAAAAAAGAACTGACTTCAAGCTGTTTTTCCGTTTTTCGATTGCTTCGACGAAGCGGAAAGTACTCGGTGATTTTATGATTTGAAGTATCATCGGCTTTCTCAGTTCCTTTCCCAACAGATCTTTCCTTCCTGCAAAAGAAGAAAAAAAAATGTTGAGAAACATTACTTGTCATATTTGGATGAAAAACGAGGTTAAAAACTATGTTATTCATAGTGAGAAAAACGAAGAGAACTGGTAAGATAGTACGCAGTTAATTAGCAACAACACTCGTTAAGGCATAATCGAAAAGCTAAAAGAGGAACGGTTTTGATCGATGAGATGTGAATGAAGTTATTTACTGCACATAATATAAAAGAAAATATATACCTTGCCATCTTTTTCTTAGCACTTCGAAGACCACCACGTTTGCGATCGACTATTTTGTCAAGCATTCGATTCGACAACGCTGACAGTGGCAAACCCCTGAAATCAGCTCGTACAAATAGTAAATTAAAAAAAAAAAAGGAAAAACTGAGGGTAAACGATCTCATAAAATGAAAAATCTCTTCATAGAAAAAAGACGTTAAGTAGAAGACTAGTTTGTTTGTCGAGGATTTCGGGAAATTCCAAAATCTAAACCAATCATTTTTCTTTCCTCTTCCCTTTCCGTTTAAAGAATTATTATTATTGTGACCTTATTTTCGTTATTTTACAGCTTTTTTAGCTCTAATTAATTGCTTACCAGCCCACAGTCAAGTGAATACAAAAGTTAAAAAAAATTAAATCCATGAGAATGCTCATTCTAAGGTAACGATAAAATAATTCATGCTAGTTAATACTTTAAAGTATGAATCAATGTACGATAAATAAATGATTGTAGAATTCATCTTCTCATTTGAAATTTATTCACTTTTGTGCGCTCTCTTCATAAATTTAAATTACAACTACAAACAATTTTTACTAAACTAAAATCTGACTCTTCCAATTTGTTGTGGTACAACTAACTAGCAAAATATGTTATATTGGTCTTGGAACTTAATGTTCAAGATTTCAAAATGACAAAAACACAATTCATCTCGCCCCGCGCTTTTTACAAGCTAAAATATCTTTATACATGAAAGTTGAAATTCAAATGTTTAGTATCCTGAACTTACTTCAACCTTACTTCGTGCTTAATAGCACAACCAAAAAATTCAAAAAATGTATTTGAAATTTATTACTTGTGACAAAATTAATTCAGTGATATCCCACATATTTGGTATGAAGTGAAAATTTGTTACTCAATTTAAATAATCGGAATTAAATTTAATTCTTAATCCTTCGCATAATCACCATACCCGTACATCAACAAATTAATTCTATGGAATCAAAATTCGGAGCGGAAAAATTTGAAAATTGGCGCCGGTGAAAACTGACCGATGCAGCAGTATTGTCTGGCGTTTCTCGTCCGTACCATACGTGAGCCGTATTGTAAGGACCATGGTTACGTCACGTTACGTAGTATCACGTTTAAGGTGGCATTGAATGATACGTAAAATTGATAACTATGAATAATTTGGATACACTGACAGGAATTCGTCGCTCATATCAACAATATCTTTCGCTGCAAACCATTAACATGACATATGTGTAAAAAAAAAGCAATAGGATTCGTAAAAGAATGAAGAGTAGGGAAACATAAATTTTGATCCATCTATGAAATTCTACAAAAGCACAACAAATTCCATAAAAATTATTATAACAGTACAATTAGCAATCGTCTTTCCATACTCATTTCTTATATGAAGCTATAAGCTATAATATCAATATAGCATGTAGGTTGACAAGAAAACATTATTAGATATGCTTATGAAACACAGCAACAGTAACATATATTTCACAAGAATAAATGTTACAAAAACAACACGTCTGACTGTTTATATGTCAAATAGCTCTTTTGTCAAATCAACCATCAATCGATAATTGGTTATAGAACAATTTGCTGACTTTTGCTGAAACTCTGCAGTTTGTGAATAATTTTACTAGTGAAAATTTTTTTTTCTTTTTTTTTGCATGATACTAACGTTATAGTTCACGTGCGCGGGATTTTTTAATACCTCTAATACAGCATATATACAGCTTATCCATCGCATGTTCTAGTACAAAAAAGTAATTCTGAAAAAACTCATTAATGGATAAAATAAAAGTAACTACTTGTGCTTGCTTAATTAGCCATTAAAATATCATTTATTTCCTCAAATATATGTTACGTTGAAATCTACTTAACAAAAACATTTTGGTATATAAAAAGGATATAATAGGATATAGATTATTGGTGTCTACATTTACATTATACATATATATGCGTAAGGAAAATATTTGCAATGACCTCACGTACTATCTAGGCGACCTCACGGTATCACAATCATACATTGCACCTTGTTTCGTAATGGAACACGTCCATTATGGTGGGACATTATGCAACAGACGCAATACCAATCAATTTTTATATAACGAAAAAAAAAAATAATCATGAACATTTTTTTCTTAACACATTATGTGTAAATCGATCATTTCATGACATTATTCCATCATTCTATCTTGCAAAAAATTGATTTCTTGTAGTATTCGATGAATGAATGCATGGTATGCATGCATGTATGCATTGCAATATTTCATAGCAATTGTATGTATAATATTTCACATACATTTCATGATACATTCATGCACCATTTTATTTTGCAAAAATTTAATAGTTACTTAAAGTATTCGATTAATGTATGCATGCGTGTATGCATTAAAATTTTTCTTTGCAATTTTTCTATGTGTAACATTTCACATTTCGTGCATTTTATGATTTCTGCATCATTTCATTTTGCAATAATTTAGTATTTGCAGTATCTGATGAATGCAAAGCATGCGTGTATGCATTGCAATATTTCATAGCAAACCATCTTACACCTCCTAATCATCTATACGATAATCGTAGGTATTTCGTGCATTCCTTGATATATCCATTTATTATTTCATTTTGAAAAAATTTAATTGTAACATGCATGCATGCATTGCAAGATTTCATAGTAGTAACATATCGCAATACCTGCATCTCATAGTTGTGAATTGATCATCTGCAAGATGAATACGGGTACTTCTTGGTCGATTTATTTTATGGCATTTTCACTACGAACACGATCATTTTATACTACTAATGTGCAATTTTTTCATTTTTATTTTTTGATCATTTCAAGGTCATATTAATGAGTAATGTTCATTTTCGAACTTTTTTTTCCTATTATTTTTAGTTTTAGATTAGTCTAATAATAGAAAGTAAAAACTGAAGTCGATGAAAGGAAAAAAAAAAACTATTTGTCATTTGTATACCACGGATATTTCTTGGCCGAATAAATACTTGGCGGAAAATATTTCTGTCTTTCAATAAAACTCAGTAGAAATTTGTGTTCACATTTCCAAACAAAACTTTTTTTCTTACTAATTAAATTAAAAAGGTTTTGAAGTGTTTTTCCATTCCTTTGTCGATATTCTCGAATTTCTTTTCTGTAGCCATTTATTGTGAAAACTTGAGAAATGATTAATTCGATGAGCAATTGAAGAAGTCCATTTAAAATTCAATGAAATTAGGCAAATTGTAAAGAGAGGAGAGAAGACATTAATTGGTTTTGATTTCAAAAATGTGTACTAACAAATGGAATATTGTTATATGGTAACGGGAAAGTAGCATTTGCAAAACATTAGAAATTTATATGTAAAAAAAAAAAAGGCGATAAATGCACTTTTTGCTGGAAGGAATTGTTTGCGCAAAAAAAAAAGGATCTCGTGTAAAATGAGTAAAGGAAATGAATTATAAATAGAATAATTTCAGATAGTTTACAAATAAAATGTAATCAGGAATAATTTGGGAGGAAAAAAAGGAAGAAATTGAATCTAGAAAGCAAAAATTTTCTTTTTCTTTAGGTTAATTGGAAAAGATCGATAGAAAGGGAGGAAGAAAAAGGAATAAAAAAAGATGAAGTTAAAATTAGGATTTGTTTGGGTGCCAAATGTATGTGCTAATTTTAATTGCAACTTACTCGATTAGCTTAAAGTTAAATCCTCAACAATGTGTACTAAAAGCTATGGTGCTAATTAGTAACTTTAAAAGTGTACCAAAAATAGCTCATATTTAAACATTAAATGGCATACCAGAGATGGCTCATATTTTGTAAAATTGTAAAATTATGAATAAATTTAAATTATTTGACATATAATTTGAAGTAGAAGAGTGAACAATATCAAAATGTCAAAATGATTTCCATCATTCATTGACAAGAAAATTGGGAAGGGATAGGCTAAAGGAAATTGATGGAACAAGATAATTATCAAGAAAAGTGTAAAACTTCAAAGGAACAGAAAAAAAGAAACAATTCAAAAAGGTAGCGAATATAACCTCGAAATTTTTCAGCAATTAAATTTTAATTAGATGAAAGAAAAAAAAGAAAAGAAGAGCGAACAACCAGATATGGCGATGTCACTTTTTGTTTTTCTCTATGATAAGAACAGACTAAGGAATTGAATCTAAGAAATAAATATATGCGATGCTTTTGATTAACCTCTCTAATGAATTTTATGAACCAAATTAGCATCATAACCCCTCATTCCATTTCTTGGCCAATTACCGTCCTTCATTGCTTTTCGTATCTGCCAAATACTACCAAGACTATTCTCTGGGTGTGTGTGTGTGTGTGTGTGTATGTGTGTGCGTGTGTGTGTGTGTGTGTGTGCACACATCCAAAAACATAAAAATCTTTCATCGATAATCAGCAACAAACTCCTAATTTTGGGAATATCCTGATAACAAATGACCAGCCTTTAGCTGTTACATTATCGTAACATCATCTCATACGATGTCAAATATGGCTAAGCAAAGAGAAAATAATAACTGGAATGAAAATTTTGATGGAAAATTATTTCGATAATATTGGTTT
>NW_018108544.1:48913-64835 GCF_000183805.2 Loa loa
CAATGAAAGGTTTGATGGTTTGATTAGTGCGAAATGAAATAATTAAGCCCATGCTACCTATTCCTTAGGTTTATTATAACATTCATCACTTTCAATTAATAAGTTACTAAATTCTAAATTTCTAATTATGGTCTAAAATTAGCTTAGAATTGTTTTTTTTTTCTTCTGTAAACAAAGGACAAAACAGTTAATGTTTGTAAAGGTTAATGGGCATATATTTTCATATAACAATTTAATTGTGGGTGCGCGGTTTATCTGAGTAGGTGTGTGTGTGTGTGGGTGTATGTGTGTGCTGTGTGTGTGTGTGTGTGTGCACACATCCAAAAACTAAAAATCTTTCATCGATAATCAGCAACAAACTCCTAATTTTGGGAATATCCTGATAACAAATGACCAGCCTTTAGCTGTTACATTATCGTAACATCATCTCATACGATGGTCAAATATGGCTAAGCAAAGAGAAAATAATAACTGGAATGAAAATTTTTGATGGAAAATTTATTTCGATAATATTGGTTTGTTTTTTTTTTTTCGTCCTACACAAAGAATGAAAATCAGTAATGAACGAAGAATGAAAGGAAGAAAATTACTGATTGTGCGTCAAGATCATTATCCATGCATACGTGTCGTTACAATAATTCATGAAAACATGATCAACGAGATCACGTCTTAACCGCTGCTCATCTACATCTATCATACGTATGTTGCGTGATTGATTACAGGAAGAGCTAAATTAAAAACGTTTCATAGTTATCAATAAAATTCTTCCTTACACTAACTCCCGATTTCATTGAATGATAACATTGGATTCAATCATCAAGAATTCCCCTCTTTCCTTCCTCCGGGATATCCCTAATCATCGGTATTTTTTAAAAGAATGCTTGTATGAGGGAAGATCCCTAGATGGTCCCTAGATTTTTTTTTCCTACTAAATTATGCATCCGCTGACCTCTTAGAACATAGTATTCTGACCTTTTCACCCAACAGAAATAGGTACCACAAAGAAGTATAAGGGAGAGTGAGTGAAAATGATAGATAGACAAAGAGGCAGACATAGGCAAACACATATAATGCAATCCATTGGGCAAGAAATTGGGAAAAATTGTAGAAATTAAACGAACAGAAAGATCATACACACACAGTTCCATAACGACAGACGAAGAGACAGACTGGACGATAGACACATACAGAGACCGAATTCATCAAAATTAAAGTGGTGGACAGACAAATGGACAGATGTATTGCACACACATATTGAAGATGATGGACAGACATATACATACATCTTGAAGATGGCAGACAGACATATACATTTATGAAATGAGAAACAGATAGAGGAGACACATCCTAGAAAAGGCTATCAATTAATTAAGGGATTGCTAGTGTAATAGCAACACGTGGCCAACTGTCACATGCGTGTCGTACTGTAGCAGTGTGTGGTGCAGTTGAGCGACAGTGCTATCGCGTGACATAAAAAATCACTCCACATCAAGAAGATACAAATCACAGAGACATGTTACATTTATCCAATTCCAATTCATTGCGCTGCTGCAACTTGGCGAGCAGCCAAGACGCAGTTCTGCAGCATTGATGGGGCGGTGCGTCGCGATGCAGCATACGCGACAGTCCAGTATAAAAGGCAACGCGGAGTGATACTACCCGAGCGAGTCTTCTATCGCCGTTCATCTCGTTGCTGCGTCTGATGTTGGCTCTCGCGGCTGGTTGTTGCAGCGGTCTATTAGCAACGAGTCGTACTGAATGGTTTTTGACGCGACATGATCTCTGCTGGCAAGTCGCCAAATTGCAGTTAGGCAGTCTGTAAAATGTAGGTGATGCATTGCTAATTTATTTGCGTGTGAAAGAGGAAGGAAATGGACGACGCTGGCGAATGTCACGTAAATTCGGGAAGTACACGTAAAAAATATTGAAAGAGGATGAAAGTGGGGAAATGACGCACGATCGGGTCGAAAATTAGTTGAACATGCCTAATTTCACAGTGTTATCTAACAACTGTTCAAGTTGATGGAAAAAAAAGTTGAGAAAATGGGATAATTTTAGTGTAAGAATTGATTCAAAGAATGGTGGAGATCGAAGGCTCATCGATTGTATTATCTTTCATTGTAAAAAATTCTATTCATTGAAGGGATAGTATTGAAAAGAGAGAGACTGAAAGAGATGAAAAATTGATGTAAACAAATATAGCAAAAGGGGTTTTGAAGCGCTATGACTGATCGACAAATAACTATAAACGTAATTTACGTCAAGGAGATTTGACCTCAGCGATCATTGATCAGCAAGAGTTTCAATGTCAAACAGTTCTTTGTGTATACGTATGTTCAATTATAGGATTCAAATGATAGATTTAAAATGCTAAAAGGATTGACAAAATTGATGACTAAAGTTAAAGTGTTTAACTTTTTTTTTTTCAGGTCAAATAAAAGAAAAGGTTTTTTTCTCGTAACTATTTACTAAATAGTCTGTACTTTTTAATATCATTTTGTTGTATGCATCTAGTATAAACATATGTTTTACTTTTTTTTTCTTTCCGATATACGTGCAACGAATGAATTGGTAAAATTCGTTATCGACCGAACCGTATTTTGGAGTTAAACGTAGTGGTAATATAAAAGAAGGAGAAAATGAGAATAATGTGAAGAATAAAGATTGTATTTAAATGAAATTTATATACGAAAAAAATGCCAATTTCTTGTTTTTCTTACGTATACTTTTTTTTTGACAGTTTGGAGTCTTTTTTTTTCTTTTTTCCTTCTGGAAATTAGCGCGCTAATTTGCATATCAAAGAAAAAGAATCCTCACAATGTAGGAATGAACTGCTAAAAAAGAGAGTGCATATCTGAATGAACGATTATCGATTGACAAAAGCCGAACTGCTCATTCTAATAGTCATTCTCCCAGTGATGAAAATGAGGGAACTGTCCTCCGGTCCTCATGGCTTTACCAACGTACGGTGTTATTGTATATAAGTGTGTGTGTCTGTATGTCTCTGTGTGCGTGTGTCCGTACGTGTATATGTCTGTCTGTGTTTGCTTTGAAGCAATCTTGAATATGTGTTCTTTAATAATAATAAGCTAACATATAGCTAGACGACGCATGATTATACATACGTTTCACGTACTTCATCTAAATTCAGCATTTTTTTTTCTTTTTTCTTTTTCTTTTTAATTTAAGCTTCATTTATTGTCCTTGGTCCAATGGTGAACAGCAAAAAGCGGAGAGAGAAATATATCCATCCTGATTTAATGGTGTAGATTGAAATGAAATTCGAATCTGGAATTGAAAGTTGTCGTACTTTCACTTATCCTTGACGTATTCTAACATTCCTTTCTTTTCTTTTTTCTTTTTTTTTTTGAACGAACACTAGTTTAATTGAAGTAATTCATTGTTGTTTCCATCAGGTTTTATTCTGCTGTGTCAGATTTGTTTGTCTCGTATCGAAAAAATTTGCAATTTTAATAATTTATTAAAGCTAATTGTCGGACTATGAGTTACTCTTGACTTATTCTAGCATTCCGTAGGAATCAATAGATTATTATGCATGCATTAGGCGAAAGTATCGCACGTGTTAGACGGATAAGTGACCATGTAACAATACATGTTAGGCGTTGATGACATATCATAAGCCTGCAGAACAGAATGAGGACGACACAAACAACTGCTAGACATACGTTTATTGCTTTAGCATGTCGTGAAAATTAGTAGTGCCTCACTTATTTGTTAAACTTATAACACGCGTCTCAGGTGCTGATAACGTATGACGCGTAGCGTTATATGTAATTATGGCGTTAGGTGTAATTAAAACATGCTAAGAGTTGGTTCTCTTTCGCCTAACTTGAGTTCTGTCATCGTATTTACAATATTCGCTTCGTATTCAAAATTTTTTAAATATTTCTAAAGGATTTTAAGATTCGATTTTATTTATAGGGTTCACATACGAATGGATGATTTGCTAACTGCAGCGATATGTGAAGCTGGTTTAGAAGAATTTTTGTTGGCACCGGAAATCACTGGTGAGGAAGTGGAAAAGACATCCGGAAATGATGTGTCAATTCGGCAAGTTCATACCGATGATCAAGCGAATTCTTTGGCGGAATTTTCATCTGAAAAAGGAAAAGCCGAATCAAAAGATAGGAAACAACATATAGAAATATTAAGTGATGGTTGTTTAACTCTACCTTCATGTTCACATACCGATTCTGGAAGCAACTCTCGGTCGGATACGCCGTGTGTTGATGATCCCTCAAATAGCATCACCGAAAATGCATCCCCAGCAGCCATCCAACAACAGTTGGTTGAAGTCATTGGAACGGTTGAATTACCGAGTGATATGAGTTTTGGCAATGTTAAACGGACAATTTTATCACAACCTGGAAGTACCGGCAAGTTACCGGATGGTGGAAGCAACGTGTTCCGTTTACGACGCCCAGTTACATCAACACAGCAGCGATTGCAGCCAAACAATGTGACGGTGAACTGATATATTTTTTCAATTATTTTGAGCATAAAGTGATTTTTATGTCGTTATAACTTTAGGTAACCAAATCTTATTTCTAGAGTTGTTTTGTGTTAAAGTTAAAAGGTATAGTACATAGTTTCAAGTTCTAAGTATTTTTCAGCCAGTCAGGAACGTAGGAACAGCGCGACCGACAGTAAAAGTATCACATGAAATGCGTCGAGCCGTCAGTGAAATTAGCGATGACAATGATGTTGAAATTATCGGGGGAGCATCGTGCATGGGTGGTGCGTCTTGGAACTTACCACGTCGCGTGGTAGTCATGCAGCAACGTCCCAAAAATGGTTCAGATTTCATTTAAAGTTGAAAGGGGAATAAAACACACTGAAATTTCACTGCTCTTTAATATACTCAATTGTTTGCAGCACTATTCTATTACACTGATTCACCAGTTTCTTTGCATAGGTGTGATTTACGTTCGTCAACGTAACTGGGACATTATACCACGGCGTATTGCACCTACGCGTACAGTCTTGAGCCGAAATGGTAATGGAACATTTGCTCTACGTGGTAGTCGCATAATTCGCCCAGTTTTCCGATCAGATCGATCAACTCCTGTATTCTTGCAACGGTAAACAATTTCTCCATGTAAAAAATGGTTACGGAAATCCAAAGTTTTGCTTCAGGTTGAGAACCTTATTCAGTCCCCTTTTTTTTTCGAGAAAGACGCATAAGTTGGAGGTTTAGACCAAACACTGAATTATCAAAATGTGTACTTGGGAAACGATTCTTTTCATTCCTTTGTTTTTTACAGAAGCAGTACACCATCGGGATGCATTGAAAGAGATCCAGTGAACGTTTTGCAAGAAACGGGGCATCAGTATTTGCCTTCAGCGGCATTACGACCAAACAGCATATCTGCATCAAACACACAACCAAGGATTATACGGAATTCAGTTTTACGCCGAACATCTCCAGTGACTGTGCAAGGTTCTCGTCCCACTGCAGCAACAACCCGTGTGGTACCAAATCTACAGAGGGCTCGAAGCCATTTAGCTGGTTCTATTGCTACTATGAAACCTAATGCATCCGATGCATCAAAAAATAATTGTAATAATGAAAAACGACAATTCGATGCAACCAGTCGGATACGTGTGCTTGGAAATTCGATTGAACCAAGGCTACCTGTGGGTGAAGTTTTGCGACGTATTCGGGTAACTGAGCAAAAGCCATCACATGCTGATGAATGCCGTGGAAGGACTGCAGGTGGTAGCGGGACATCGAAAGATGAAGTGTTCTTTGATAACTCACGCACTAATGAACGTAAACTCTTGAATCATGTGCTGGAACAGAAAGAAAGGAAGTCATCCGTGAGGAATGAAATGGAAACAGCCATGCAGTACCGTATTAATCAAAATGATCAGGATATTGATGATGAGGTTTAGTTTTTATTTTGTTATCATATCACAATTCTTTTTTTGTCTCGAAACTTTTGTTCTTATATTCTCCGAATTTTGAAAATTTACGGATTTGTTATGAAAATTTGAAATTATTGCTTGGTTTTATCGCAGAGACCATAATAGTGATCAAAGCCATATTTCATCATTCCGATCATGTATTTTGAAGAAACTAAGTTGAAACCATACCTTACTTGTTGGTTTTTCTTTTTTTTTGTTGTAAAATGTTTGCTAGGAATAATTAGACATATTGATTCTTAAGCGAAATGTTAGTTGAATAGTACTGTGACTACATCGTGAATCTTGTTTAAAAACTCATGTAACTTTCAACTTTCATCAGAAGACTGAATGGATGACAAATTGCAGTTATTAGGAGTTGAACTTTGGCTTCTATAGACCGAAATAATTTTCTTCAGTAACTTTTAGGAGGAGAATTTGGGTTACGCAGAAACATATGCAGATTACCGTCCAACGAAGCTTCGTTCCGGTTTATCACATCCGGATAGTGTTATCGAAACTGCATCTTTGAGCAGTGTTGCGCCACCAGATATACGCTATAATTTGACTATTCCGGAAGAGGTCTGATTTGTTGCTTCTTTTGACTTCCGAAAGATATGATATCCAATACAAGTTTCGTAAAAAGTTTCTTCTCTTGTAATTTATCTTCTCATTCTTCTAAAGATTCGAATCAAATGCAATCTCATATCCTTCAAATTCTTCTCTTGTAATTTATCGTCTCGTTCCTCTAAACATTCAAATCAAATGTAAAATTTTTTCTGAAAAAGGTAGAATCAACTCAGCCTTTCAAATTCGAATATTTCAGTTTCGTTTTCTTTAGCACTTCCTGTTTATTCTATGCATTTAAGGTTGTTGTTTTTCAGATCATCGATACAGGTGCGATTTCAGCAGTACAACTAGAAGCAGTAGTATATGCTTGTCAAGCGCATGAGATGCGTCTTCCGTCGAATGAACGTGTTGGCTATTTGATTGGTTAGATCCAGTTATTTTTAATTAAATGGTTGTCTCACCCTCGATTTCCTGTTTGCATTATTCCTTCTCACTGTCCTGCTTCTTTTTTTTTTTATTTCTGTTTTTTCGTGTCATGTTGTCAAGCTGAAATTCTCCTATAAGTTGGATTCTGTCAGATACAAGTATACTGGTTTTTTCATGTTTTGAGTAGGTCTTCGGAATCCACCATCTTTTCAGCGGCTTGTTTCAGCACTTTATCGACTTGTTTCATTTTTGATACTTTTTCAGTTTCTTTTTCTTTTGTTTTTAATAATTTAACCTCAGTAGTAGTGTTTTGTTTTGTCCTTATTTATTTATTTGTGTCAATAGTAATATTATCTTTTCTAATATCTGCTCCACTGAGTATTGCATTACATAATTCTGTGTCGATTTTGTAGGTGATGGAGCTGGTGTGGGTAAAGGAAGAACGATTGCTTGCATCATCTTTGAAAATTACCTCTTAGGACGCAAACGATCTATTTGGTAGGATTTCCTTATTTTTATTTAGAAACTAATTGTTTTCTAAATTAAATAGTGATGGAATTTGTAAGTTTTCGGCTCTTGTTTGCATTTCGGATTTTATCACATTGTTATTCGACCGTTTATCTGTATCAAATGTGTCAGCTAAAGAAAAGAAGGATTTCTGATTTTTCTGATTTGAAAATGATGTTTTTGTAGGCTCAGTGTTTCGGCTGATTTACGATACGATGCCGAACGTGATTTGAGAGATATCGGTGCTAAAAACATCAAGGTTTATGCTTGGATTGTCCTTTCATTTCCTGAACTAATGGTTAAAATTTTGGCATATATATTATGCTATATATTAATCAATAAATATTCTGGCTTTGTTTTGTTGGATATGGCACTACATTCATGCTTTTAGGTTTACGCATTAAATAAATTCAAGTACTCCAAAATTGGTGGAAAGGAAAATGATGTCAAGAAAGGTTGCATTTTTGCAACGTATTCATCACTCATTGGTGAATGTCGTTCATCAAAAGGTAAATACCGAACAAGGCTTAAACAACTAATCCAGTGGTTTGGTCAGGTTAGTCTTTAGTTTCATTCTAATGTTCATGGGTGTCTGAATTTGTTTAGACATTGCGTTTATCACTGCGGCTCAGTCAGACTCAAACATAAATTGGAATGTCTAATACTGAAACATTTCATCTACGTTTTTAATATTTCATTTTAAGCTATATTGTGCTACAAAAGTTGCTCCAATAGTTCTGGTGCAAATATATCGGGACTGTAGAGCATTATTTGATCGCATAATATAAAGCATTTTTGGTAGTAATAGTTTTTGCACTAGGCCATGTAATACCCCGCACTAAGAAAGCTCATAGTATCATAGTTCTCTTTCACCTATTTGTTGGTTTTAGGATGTTAACTGTACTTTACAGTCCCGATATATTTGCCATGTTTGCGGCTTTCATTATGTTTCTTCCTATTTACAAATAGAATTTCTCAGACAGTTATTGTATTTCCATCATTTTTTTATACTTACTATATCAGAAAATTTCAATTCTTTGCCTAGTTTCTTCATATTTAAGTCATTGATAACTTCAGTTTTAAAAGATCACAATCTGCTAGGCTTATAAAATTGTTGGGGAAAGATTGGAAGGAGAAATTATGTACTCCTCCTTTATTGTTCTGGTTGTAGGATTACGACGGTGTTATCGTGCTTGATGAATGCCATCGTGCCAAGAATTTGGTTCCAACATCTGGTTCGAAACCGACGAAAACAGGTAGAAGTGTTATGGAACTGCAGAAAGCCTTACCAAATGCCCGAATTGTTTATGCTTCAGCTACTGGTGCAACAGGTATAAATTGTACCACTAATTCGGATATACGTCAGTTTTGACTATATAGCCAATGCTGATTCATTTTCATGAAACTACGATCTCCCACCAGTTAAATCAACTATGGAATGTTTGTATGAATTTAAGATGTTTTATGGAATTACTGTTTTTAGAGCCTCGAAACATGGCATATATGACACGTATAGGGTTGTGGGGACAGGGACAAGCATTTCGAGAATTCAGTGATTTCATTAATGCTGTCGAAAAACGAGGCGTTGGAGCTATGGAAGTAGTTGCAATGGATATGAAGGTTTCTGTTTTAGCACATTTAACCAGTGTTCCTTCGCAACTTTTATTGGTGACGAATTTTCCAGTCCAGTTTTTAGATTTATTAAAAGTTGGTCAAAAATTTTTAGCAGCGTGGCCTTTATCTGGCGCGACAGCTTTCTTTTCGCGGTGTTAGCTTTCGGGTTGAAGAAGTGCCGTTGTCGGCAGATTTCATCGAAGTATATGATGCATCGGTTAAAATATGGCTTGAATGTCGAAGACAATTTCAGGTCCATATACTTTGATGCATGTTCGTTTGATTAGTAGAGGATAAAAGTAAAATAAATGATATGAGTGACATTCTAAATCATGCTGTTTAGGTCCCACTAGCATTATAAACAATAAATTGGAGAGTAAACAATATTGACGGTGTTATGTACTTTTGAAAGTATAAATTGGGTATGATTTTCTATTATTTAAAGTAATGAAAAAGTTTTTTGCAGGCTGCTCTTTCTCGTCACTGTGTTGGTCGAGCGCAGATAAAACTAATTTGGGGACAGTTTTGGGCGGCACATCAAAGATTTTTCAAATATATATGTATTGGTGCAAAGGTACATTAGGAAGACATATTCGTTATAGTTTTTGCAGTTGAAAAAAAATTCGAATCATTTCCTTACTGTATAAATTAATTGAATAACAGGATATTCACCTGTACCATTTGATAAAAATAAACGTTCAGTGGCATTAAAAATTTTTTTTGAAATGGGAGAAGACAATGAAATTAAAAGTGTACAAATAAAAACATCCAAACTTTATTTAGGTAAAATCATGTGTCAAGATAGTGCGTGATGCAATAAAAGCCAATAAATGCGTTGTGATTGGTTTACAAACTACCGGTGAATCGAAAACACTGGAAGCACTTGACGATGCTGGTGGCGAATTGACGGATTTCGTATCTACTGCCAAGTTTGTCTTGAACGAAATTTGGTAAAAGTGCTCAGTAAGGCGTGACATAATCAAGGTCGAATTGACTAAAATTGATGTTCATAAGTATGACTTTGTTCGTACATGGTCATGCATAAGTAACTGAAAATTTTATGAAGAATGGTAATTTAGAGCGGTGTTGGCGAGGCTTATAGAAAAACATTTCCCAACGGAAAATGCGAATTCTTCAATGGATGTATATACCAATTTCGACAAATTGTGCAATGAATTAGACCGCCCAGCTAAACGCAAATGTGCGCATAATAGAGTATTATGTGTTGTAAAATGAAAATTGTGTGCGACTACTGATGACTATCCTCCGTGTTATTGCTACCTTACAGAGTTCCTAATTAAATCAATAGTCGTATCATATTTAACCAAAAAGTCGTATTTTAAGTCACTGCCATCACATATCACCATGATCAAGAAAAAAGCTGTGTTGAATAATTCCAATTTGCGTTAAGTGATTTCAAACTTTTGTTTATATATATATTGATAAAAAGTAACAAGAAATATAAAAGACATTCATATTTTTCGCCTGTTTCAGTGGAAAAATTGGGATCTGTGAATTTATCAGCCTTTGGTTTACCTGCAAAACGAATGAAACAAAGTTCCGCAGAACAAACAGATGAGGAAGAACAGGCTGATTCGGATGGTACCGAATCATCAGCTCTAGAAGATAGTTCGCTATCAACGGAAAAGGAAGAAGAATCATCTAGTGAAGAGGGAGAGCGTACGTCTTTTTTTTCCGAATTGATTTAGAGCAGTATTGTGATTGGTACTTGTATAATGACAGCTTGAATTACAAGTCAAGTCATTAGAGATCGAATTGGGAATTAGTCTCAATGGCCAGCGACATTGAAGAGGCAGAATAATTGTTTTTGAATAAATTTAATTCTAGAAATTAAAAAATATCTTGTGCAGAATTAGATTGCAGAACTAATACAAGTATTATCATCACTATGGTATTGAATGCTCTTTGAGGGAAAATAATGGACTATATAGAGCGCCAAATCTCGATTTTTTGTATTTCAGTATGCTGTGCTGTATACGGAGCACAACATATTGAAATACAAAATAGATTACATGCATTTTTTCTGGTTCATTTTTCTGGTTGCTGGTAATGAGGTACCGAAAACCCCACAAATCACATTTGTGTAATGAGATTTGTGCCAGATTTCACGAAACCAATGAGATAGGAAAAGAAGCTGAAAATTATATAATTTTTAACTCGAGTTTTTTTTATTTTGTCACTCAATATGATTGTTTGTGACGAATAAGACCACCTTTTATGTCCACATTAATGGATAGGATAATCATAAAATAATAACTGAAAAAAATGAATCTGTATATGCCAAAATAAATAGCGAAAGTTGTTTCGAGTAAAAAAGATTCTGTAATGTTGAAGCTACATTTCCATATTATTTTTCTTTCCTCATTATTTATTCCTCTAATTTAGCATCAAATGGAGCCATCCAAGGTGACGAAGATACCTGGTTGCAAAGATTATTGGATGAGGCAAAAAGTTCAGATGAGGAATCAGCTGAAGGAAAAAGTGGCAGTGAAAAGGAAAAAGAAAAAAGTGATGAGGAGGAATTGAATCCATTTACTTGTGATTTGGCTAGAGGTATAATTTTGAGAATCTTCTTTCAGAAATTAATAATTTTCAGCGAATATGAGAAGTAAAAAAACAAGTCCTATTATATTTCCAGAAGATCCATGGGCAGCAAAGCAGCAAGTTATCTCGGACTCACCGAAGAAAAAAAAATTAAGAAAAAGAAGTTGAAAAAAAAGCAGAAGAAATCCACGACTAGTAAGATCGATTCTACAGCAATGGTAAGTTTCTCTTTTGGAGATATAGGGTATGACGTGAAATTTTTTTTTACGAAGAAATTTACGAATAATTTTTATCTTAATTTTTTTTATCGTTACTGGATACGGATAACTAACTAGCGAGTGGGTTGAGTGGACATAATCAGCGGATGAATTAAATGGGATTAATGTGGCATACGATACTACGAGTTTTTTAAACAAATTTGCCATGTCATTGATTAATTTTTTTATGCAGTCGAAACTAATAGTGCTGATTCGGTCATATATCAATGTTAATCCTTATGTTAATAATAAGAAGTATGAGATAATTATGTTTTATTAGTGCAAAAAATGATTATGCATAAATAAATACAATTCATTGCAGCGTAGTACTGCCGATGTTTTCATGTCATCATCGCGTCTGGTAAGCGATGAGGATCTTACGCTTGGTGAAACTTCACTAATCAAAGCAGAGCTGCTAGCTGCTGTAGAGCGTCTAAGTCCCCGACTGCCACCAAATACACTTGATCAGTTGATCGACGAATTGGGTGGTCCTGATTATGTTGCTGAGGTTTATTCTTATTCTAATTTAAAATATTTGCATATTTTGATTCTCAGTGCGGGATAGTATGATTTATTGAATGAAAAAAAAAATTTATCAATTTTGCATTTATTTTTATAGATGACGGGTCGTAAAGGTCGTGTTGTATGCCGTGAAGATGGAGATGTTGAATATGAACTTCGACATGCGGGGGCAGATGTGCCGCTTGAATTAATGAATATGGATGAAAAAGATAAATTTATGAAAGGCGAAAAATTAGTTGCTGTAATTTCAGAGGCAGCATCTTCCGGTATCTCATTGCAAGTTTGTGTTATTCCTTTTCTTCCGTTTTTTGGAATGAATCCTATTTGTATATTCAAGATTTAATGTCTTGGATGAACTAATAATAGTTTACTTTTAGTCAGATCGAAGAGCTGCAAATCGTCGACGTCGCGTACATATCACGTTGGAATTACCTTGGTCAGCGGACAAAGCTATTCAACAATTTGGTAATTTCTTTTTTCTTTTTTTTATCTTTTTCTATGACTCAGCAAATACATCCTGGACGGCAAAAGTTTTGGAAAAATAAAATACTGTTTTAGGGCGTACACATCGTTCAAATCAAGTGAGTGCACCGGAATATATATTCTTAATATCCGAACTTGCTGGTGAAAAAAGGTAAGTTGATATAGTTTATATTGCTTTTCTTTTCTCACTTCTCAGAGCATGAAACCGACTCTCTCACTAATGGTTAAACATGCTTTGATGGTTCCCATGCTTACATTTTTTGGTATACGTTACAAAGCAATAAAAACTTTTCTTTGAATTTATTGTCATGTGTAAGTTGTTAGATCGTGCTTTATACAGGTTTGCATCAATTGTTGCGAAACGGTTGGAATCTCTCGGAGCGTTAACGCATGGTGATCGTCGTGCAACAGAATCACGTGATCTAAGTCAGTTTAATTTGGATACGAGGTATGGTCGAGCGGCTTTAGATGTATTATTGCGAACGGTTACTGGATTGCTCGACCCCCCGCTTATACCACCACCGAAGGATTATAAGCCTGGAAACTTCATCACTGGTAAGTGCTTATTGCTCCGATCTGCTGAAAATGTAAATAAGTGACTTGATTTGGTGCAATGTATTTTTGATGGTGAATTTTAATGATTTTGCAGAGCTTTTTTTTTACAAAATTTACTGAAAGAATTTACAGATATGCAGTGTTATATGGAAGGTGTTGGTTTGCTGTCACTGGATAATGGTGTATATACAATTGAAAAAGAATCTGCAACCATACCGAAATTTCTGAATCGTCTTCTTGGCTTACCAGTGCACGCACAAAACGCACTTTTCCAGTACTTTTCCGATATCGTTGCTGAATTGGTTGCACAGGCAAAGCATGATGGGACATATGATATGGGTATTATGGGTAAGCTATCATTTTTCTCTGTGTTTGATTGGAATCAAGACACATATTGTTGTACTTACTTATCTAAGCATTTTATTCAATTCTGAAGTGATGTTTCAGACCTTGGAATGGGTGGTGATGAAGCACGTAAATTGGAAACTCGTATATTCATGGGACACTATGAAAGTGGATTTTTCCGAGTCGAGATTCACAAAATTGGTGTGGAACGCGGTGTAAGTTGGGAGGATGCTTATGCAATTTGGAAAGATCATCATGAAGATCAGGTAAATTTAAGTGCATCCCAACTTATAGAAATTTCATTGTTGAAAAATTGGAGATCAGTTGTTAACGCCAATTCGATTCGTAATATTATCATACCGTTCTTCTTTCATAAAAATTTAGGTAACCTTTCAGGATGGATTTTATCTGGCATCAGTTGGTAATAATGGGAAGAAGACTGCAGCTCTTGTTTATGGTATCGGCAAGAAACGTTTGGATACGGGTGCGCGCCTTTTCTGCATAACACGACCAAGCACAGGTCGAAGTGCAAAACTGGAAACAATCGATGAGCTAACAAAACGTTTTTATCTTGCTACTCCGGAAGAAACTGAACAAGTTTGGAAAGATCTGTTTGAAGGTCAATAGATTTGTATCATCACGAAGTCAAAATTTCGAGTCAAATCTTACAGAAAGCTTCTTTCCGAATTGCTTATTTGGACACAAATGTTGTCCTTTCGATTTCATTCAGTTGAAACTTTGTCTAATGATTTTCTTCGTTAATTTCAGGTTCAAACAAGACCTGTCAGCATAATTATTTTCATGGCCGTTGCCGGAACGAAGCGATGGGTGTATACTGTGAAACCGGACGACGGACTCGGACTTACTTTGTTCTTTCTGGTTCGGTGCTCTCGGTATGGCCGATCGTCGAAGAAGTATTGTCCGGTGGTATGTCGACTCGAGAAATCAAACGATCACAGCGGATGCAGATAATTCGTGTCAGAACACCTCAAGATCATAAAATTGTTGGTATGACTTTTTGCTTTGTATCTAAATAAAGATGGTATTTCTAATTGTGACTAGCTATGCCATATACGTTGCTTTACATAAGATTTCGTTTATGAATTTATGTTCTGAAAACTAATTTTTTACTCCTTTGCATCAAGTTTGCAACTTTCTACAATATTAAAATTGATTCTGTAATACTGCATCCTAAAATTTATTATTTCAGGGTTATTAGTTCTGCCACAATATGTACGAACACTAGTTGCGCGTTTCGAGAAACACTGTGGTGGTTGTGTGGAATCGAAATCAACAAATACTTTAAACTAAATTGTTACGATGCTGAAGAGCTTTATGGTAAAAATGTACGTGTACATGTTCACATGCATTCACTTTTTTCATTTAGGCTCTCTTTCATGAGAGTAGTTCTCAGTTAAATGTTTATTTTTTATCTTGTGTTATATTCATGATTTTTTCTTTTTTTCCTGGTGATTGACTATTAGGGTGAATCGAGGAGTTTTTCTTTTGTTCCAGAAATTTTAATCAAAATTGTTTTGCTTGTTTACAGGATTTCTCTCTTGTTATCTGTGTATACTTAACAAAAGCAAGCCAGTATATCTGTTGTCTGTTGAGGAATTGGTTTTTTGCTCGTTATCATGTAAATATTTCTGTTTTGCGTTACTTCAACTTTCACTTTTCTTACACCTAATGTATGCTTTGCGTTGTTATTGTTGACTCATTAATTCTACCATTTATGTATTATTTCATCCAGCTAATTGCTGACATAACCTTTCCACACATTAATACACAATGTGTTCTGTGTTAATGATTTTTTTCAAATGAATTTGCATTTATGCGCAGTTCTTGAACACTAATCACAATTTTACACTTTGCTCAACATTCAGATAGAACTTAACGAGATATTTTTGCAGAAGCGGTTAGAAAATTATGTGACATTTATTATTTTATATTTTTCTTCCATTAATGGAGTGCACAGGACATAATATTTAGTTCACACAAAGTATATTTGCTGGAGAGTTCGATCTCTCAAATCCAACCACCCACAAACTCCCATTTTGTAAAAACATTGAAGGAATAAGGTTAGTTGTTGGTCATTATCAATTTGGACATTTGACATACTTAAATGTCGCGTCGCGTTACGCTGTCTGACA